>NW_015552593.1:1675889-1685104 GCF_001515605.1 Sinocyclocheilus anshuiensis | reverse complement strand
GCGAAGTTGTTGTATTTCCTCAGCGACCAGCACGGATCAGCTCCAGGCATGACGAAGCAGATATCGTCCTCTTTTAGAAGGCCAAACAAAGTAGTTTCGCTTTCACAACGAAACACACAGCAGTGGCGGCGGTGGCGGCAACAACAATACTACAGCGAGAATAAAAGTTACGCCTTATTTGTTTGCGTGAACATTTGGGCGGTGTTATGCAAATCTTCCGATACAGTGACGTAGACATGTGGGGGTGTGTTTAAATGAGGCGTTTTAGGAGGGCATGGACAAGTCTTAACTTTTATAAAGAATATCTCTTTGGGTTTGAGACTTTAGTCTTTGCAACTTTAGGGATCTTATCTATGCACGGACAGTTTGTAACACTCCAGAGAGAAAGGAAAATTTTAAATTGCATCATATGACCCCTTTAAAGTAATGCAATAATGATTACTGTTGTTTTGATATTTTTGTGTGTCCTGTCTGTGGTTTAAAAATGGACAAAGACTCAAATTCACATGCAAAGAAATGCTTTCAGATTCAGTCTTAATATACAATAAGAAATGCACATAATATTTATACCCTTTAAATATTTTGGGTAAATGCATTGGGTTCATTTCTTGTTATCCTGTTTTATCTATTGTTTAGAACACCAAGGCTAATTAATATTATTTAACAATATAATGATATAGAAAAAAAGAGTTTCAGGTCTTCAATCAATCAATCAATCAATGTTTTGTTTTTCGTAAACAATATAGTATTTATATTATAGATATATACTGTATAGTTTCTAATATAATATTTATCTTTATTCGACATAGCTGTCTTCTCCAGCACCTTCAGAAAACTAAAATGTCTGAAGTGAATCATTATAATAAGGAAGGGAGTGAATAACGTTTTCAATAAATAATAAGGGCAGGAATCATATAGCCTACTAACGCCTTTGATAGGAATCGGTGTTGTACCGGCTTGTGTGAGCGCCTCCCTTAAACTCACGCTTACAACACACAAAACACAAGTTTGGACAATATTTACGATCTACGACTCTCACCGCTGACCGTTTGGAGATGTGATTCATTTCCCACCCCCATCCAGTCTGACCGATCTGTTGTTTTAAGTCTGCTGTGAAGACGGAGCGTAAGCGAATTTTCAACGGCATGCCGAGGAATTAAGCAGCCGGGTGATCGGAGCGTCGAGGGCTGGATCGCTCTGAAATCCAACCCGCGGATTGAGGCCTAAATTCCCGAAGCGGATACATGTACGTATTTTTTTAATTATATAGCAGCCAGATATTAAATATAACTATAACTGTTTTTTGCGTTTCATATTGTAGGTTTGATAACGCATCCGTTAACCTAGGCAAATAGTGTTATGTTTGTGAAGGCTAGTCATTTGACAAGCAAAACAGGCTAACGCTAGAGCCAACTGCCTTTTAGGACGTAAATTCACACGACATGAATTAAAACCAAAAGCTGTGTCAACACATCATGTTTAAATGTATTTGTTAATGTAATTTATAATAAAATAAATTGGGTAGTAACGTTTAGTTGCAATATCAAATGTAATCAAATGCGTGTTTGAATGTGTTATTTGAGAAACTTTAATTGTTATTAGTTAGGCTTAACGTTATATGTGTTTTATATGTTTTTATGTCTTTTTATATAGGGTTGTGTTTATCAGTTGACATGAGGAGAGAATATACTAAACCGAGTCGGGACGGGTGAGTCATTTACACTAATAATGTTCTCAAATCACTTAAAATAATATGTAATGTGTGTATAGGCTATATATAAATTTTGTGAAAATAAAACGCCAAAGTATGGGTGAAATAACGGTCCCTCGTCATTCAGTCTAACAAATATATTTATATAAAAACGAAACAATATATTTATTCTGACCTGTATACTAAATTTTAGTATATTTCAAGTGACTCACAAATTCTTATTGACAAATGGGTAAAACCTAGTTGTTTGAAGAATAAAGCAAAGATTGGTAAATATTTAAAATTGCAACTAGTTTTTTGGGGCTGCACTGTGATCCTTTTAATGTCATCTAATGATTCTTGTTCTAAATATGCCTGACAATATTTCTTGTTATATTGTTACACTAAATAAAATTTTTTTATGTAAGTCATGGTAAAATATATGATAGTCATTATTTTTTGCTCAGAATTTTTTTAAAATCAAACAGGACACATTCTAATGTATGAGAAAAAATTGAAGCTTTCATTAAACTCTCATTGTTTTGATTGCTTGAAAACTTAAATCATATTGATTAAATGAAGCCATTTGATTTGAAGACCAAAAAGTCTGAAAAAGGTACAGGAGAGTGTACATCAATTATTCCTATGAATTGTGATCTTAAGAATTTGGCAGATAAGCACAATATTTAGGATGAAATAACAGACTTGGATTGTACAGAAACATATGGCATACTAAGCTCATGGTAGATCTCGAAATATTTGTTATTGCCAAAAACAGTTTCTCTATGAAGGAAATGAATGGTTACTTCAGATCTTGACTCTTGTGCCATTGAATCTGAGAGAGAGTGAGCAGAAGAAAGCATAAAACAGTAGGACATTCAAGGATATGAACATATGCCAAGCAGTAGGGCAACATTCATATCATATCATAACTTAATTTTTACAGGCACTGCTCAGGGGACGGAAAGTGGCTGCCCTTAAACAAATAAGGCCTGTTTTCTGTTATTCGTATCTGTGCAAGCAGTGCTGAGACAGTGGGACGGGGCTCTTGTGCTCTTAATCACCAGCGTAACACATGTTTGGAAGGAAAATCTTACTGTGGTTGATCTGATTTGACTTTGTGGTTTGCATGTGATAGGCGACTGCAGCTTGCCTCTCATTTAAGGTAGCTAATCTGTATTAATGAAAGCTAAAACCCCTGATAATGCCACAAAGCACAAGAAATCCTCCAGAGCGGGGCAGTCAAGCCAGCGTTAGTGGAGGTATTTGCATCGAACCGTCTGAAGTGTGCTGGACTTGTCAGGATCTTACATCACACCTCATTACTGTGACTTGCAAATAAGGGTGAATCATTCTTAAAGCCTGTGGGGTGTGTGAAAGCATTCTGTGGTAATTCAAAACAAGCATAGGCGTTGCTTAAAGATATTATGGTGAAGAGCATTGAGAATACACTGTAGGAATAGACGTGAATGCCATTCCTATATTTGTGGGGTTTAAATGTCAAGAGGTAGTCAGACTCATCTTATGAACTTGGGTCAGAGTTGCTTAGTGAAGTGGAAGTGCATGAGGTTTCTTTTGTAACATTTTGTTCTGTCTTCTTAACAGTAATCTTACAAGCCACTTTCTGATTCTGTTCTCTTGTGAGATTTGTTAAAAGTGTGAGAGTTGTGCATTTTAGAAATTGTTCATTTTTGTGTTATGAATTTGTGTTGTGTAATGAAATGTTCAAGTCATTACATAGGTATAGTTAGTATATGCAAAAAATAAACAATAAATAAATAAATAAAAATAATATTTATTTCAAACCTGTATATGTTTTTTTTTTATTATGATTATCGCTGAACTTGCACTACTGTTCAGAAGTTTGGGGTCAGTAAGATATTTTTTTTTTTTAGAAATTAAAACTTTAAATTGATAAAACAACGACATATGTTACAAAAGATTCCCATTTCAAACAAATGCTTTTTTTATTTATTTATTTGTATTTATTTATTTATTTTTTGTTACTTTCCATTGTTTAGAGAATCCTGAAAATGTATCATGATTTCCACAAAAATATTAAGCAGCACAACTGTTTTCAACATTGATAATAAGAAATGTTTCTTGAGCAGCAAATCAGCTTATTAGAATGATATTCAGCTTTGCTGTCACAGAAATAAATTACATTTTAAAATATATTAAAAAAAATAAAACAACTATTTAAAATTGTAGTAATATTTCACAATATTGCTGTCTTTTACTGTGTGTACGATATTGCTTAAAGTGTGTAAAATCCATTTAAATTATATTTTAAAATATTTAAAAATGAAAATTATATAACCAATTTGTTTCACATTCTTTCTTGGAAAAGAAAGAATCACTACAACTTCTGAAAGTGACCAGCAGTGTTTTAGCATTACATAAAAAGTAATGTAATTTAACATCAGTGTGAACATACAAACAAAAAAAATTAATTACACTATTTTTATATCATTGTAACTTTGCTTAGTACTTCATATACCACAGCAAAAACTATAGTCTGAGAAAGTTCACGGCAAAGAGTTTTTTTCTGCAACTTATTGCACTTAATAACTCTTTGTAACGTCAAGCTTTTCTCTGCTATATGCGTCGAACTAAAACTTTGACCTTTTGCAACATTTTGATTTAAGTAGCCTATTATTAAAACGATTCAGATATCGCACACCTTTGCTATATGCATATTGCGATATTTACATTTGCGATATTTTGATAATTTCTATATATCGTGCAGCCCTACATTAATGTATATTTTGATATGTTTCTCATGCAAAGCTAGAAAAGTTAGTATGTTATTCTGTTAGCAAGCATAGCCTAACATTATTGTTGTCAAAAGTACTGGTACTCTGCCCTATACCACTTCCCCAAGCTCTTCACTGGTCTCTCTTGGACCGTTGGGATGATGGTATCTCTTATCCTGAAACGGAACCGGTCCTGAATGCGCCCCTTCCTTGATACCAGGCTTCTGGACTTTTCAGGTTTAAACTCCATCCTTGCCCAATCGGTGAGCTCAACCAGATCCTCCAAGATCCATCTCCCTTCAGGTACTGATTTTGCCGTGATGGTGAGGTCATCCATAAATGCTCTTATGGGTACCTGCTGGATGCCACTAGTCAACACTGCATCCCACTGCAACTTCTCTGCTGACTTTACGAGAAGGTTCATCGCTGCTGAAAACAAGATCACTGAAATCGTGCAGCCAGTGACAATGCCCACCTCTAGCCTCTGCCATTCGGTGGTAAAATCTCCACAGGTGAAGCGCATGTTGAAGTTGTCATAGTAGCGCTACAAAAGCTTCTGGAAACGCTCTGGGACATGGTAGATCTTCAATGTCAAATCCACCAACTTGTGGGGTATTGTCCCATACGCATTTGTTAAATCCAGCCACAGAACTGCCAGGTCACCACGGTACTTCTTTGCATCTTCGATGATCTTAGTAATTATGCTAGTGTGCTCAAGACAGCCTGCTACCCCTGGAACTCCCCCCTTTTGGACGGACATGTCCATGTATCCGTTGTCTATCATAAAGGAGGTCAGCCTCTTTGCCAGAATCCCAAGAAAAATCTTGCCTTCGACGTTGAGGAGAGAGATGGTACGAAACTGCTTGATCCCTGTAGAATTTTCCTCCTTAGGGATGAAGCATCCTTTGGCGACCAGCCAACTGTCAGCGAGGAAATCCTTCTTCCATGCCACTCGCAGTAGCTTCCAAAGTCGTCCCCTGAGCCTTCCGCAATATTTATATACCTTGTACGGAATGCCATTCGGCCCTGGGACTGATTTTGCTCTGGCCTTCCTGAGAAAAGTGTTCATCTCCTGCCAGCTCGGTTCCTCAGCTCTGAAGGGGATAGATGGTTTTGTTGGTCTTATGAGTTTCTCCATCTCTTCCAGACTGTCCTCCCTTCTAGGGTCGCTATGGACCCTGCCGGAGGTGCTCCTCCACCTCTTCCTTCTTTGCTTTCAGCTGCCCTGATCTTACATCACCCAGAAGTTTCGACAGATATTTGAAAGGATTCTTGGTGAAATCTGTCCGCTCCTTCATTCGTCGCTTCCTGTCTCTGCGATGACATTCAGCTCTTCGCAAAATTCGCAAAATGCGCTCCCTCAGGTTATCACGAATTTCCGTGAGTGCTGGTCTCTCCTCCACTGTTGCTTCACGAAATGCCTTCCTTAGCCTCCGCAAATCCCCTCTAAGGATTGCGATCTCCTTCACCCGTCTGTTTTCCTTTGGCTGGGCGTATGTTTAACCTTCGGCTCTTTCTTTCCAAAGCGATCAGCACCTATGCTCCAAATAATGGAAGCCATAGCCTTGAGCTTCTTCCCCACATCTCCTGCCAAAGCTATTTCCAGCACCTCATCCACATCATGATCAAACTTCTCCCACTCCGTCCTTGCCACTGCAGCAGGCCAATTCACCAGTTCCTTTCGGACCACCCCTACCCATATATCCTGTCCAGGTTGTCTAATGCCATGTGTACCCTCCGCCTGTGCCTGGTGCGTCATGTCCTCTGACACATCAACTATGCTGTTCCTGCTCCCATCTTCATCATGTGCCTGGAGATTCTGGGGGCTGTCTCACCAGGTTTCCCTGTGCATTGCACATTATGTTCAGGTTGCAAGCACTTCATCTATGACTGATGTATCTTCAGACCCCTCTCAATTTTACATATCCTCCCACATCTGCAGACCCGAGATAAGTCGCTTGGCTGTTCCATAGTCGATTGTTCATCATAAGTGGTCATAACAATAGTCTGTCCTATAGGCCGATCATCCTCCCCCGCTCTCGCTCGACCCTGGGGGTATCTTGTAATGTACCTCTCTATAGCGATTAGCAATGGGTTCTTCCTCGCAGTATTTTGCACCAAATTTCAATTCGGTAACCAAAACATTTTACATTTTACAAGAAATGTAATGGGTTATTTATATTTGTCAATGATAAAATGAGATTGATTATTTTTCTATCTATCTATCTATCTATCTATCTATCCATCTGTCCATCCATCCATTCAAATGATCACAAAGTTAAAATAAGTTAAATAGTAATGTTTATATATTTACTATATGCAAAATACAATGAGGCCATCGCAACTGTCCCACCTTTACAGGTACTTAGCCCTGCACCAACTGTGAGCCAGTGGCATCATTTGTCCTCTCCTTCTCTCTTCCTTTCAAGCACCAGGTCAAAGAGTTTAAGTTTATTTCACTTCGGAACATGCATTCACGGATTTGCGCTACTGTCTTCACACACACACCCAACTTACTAGAGAAGTGTGACATAATATACCTCTGTAAATAAATATAAATTCACGTCTTGCGCACTTTAATGCCCTTTGAATGTAACGTGTACGTTCCCTTGGAACTGGATTCATTGCGGAATTTCATGTGAAGTCCACTTTGCAGGGCACTTACGGTCGAATAAGACCACGCTTGAATGCTGCTGCCTGAACAAGAGATCTCCTTACTGAAGTGAAAGTGTTGGCTGGTGTCACTACCTCGTGAACTCGGCGGCGGATCTGCACCAAATTCGGGGGATCCCTTCAGCTCGAGGAGGCCTCTCGAACACCACCTTCCGCGCGTCGGTAGCCCCCCAGGATCGCTAGATCGGTTGGCGCCAGACCCGTAACTCCCGAACACCGGGAGCTATCGACGCAGGGCTGGTCTCATTCAAAAGAGGACCTCGAGACATACACTCGATTCGCGTTCGAGAGGGTTCCTCGAGCTGAAGGGATCCCCCGAATTTGGTGCAGATTTGCCGCACCTTTACGGAGATGTGGCCGTTCAAAATTCCAATGGTTTTCCATAGACTTGAGCTTTAAAGAGCTTCATCCAGGTCGCCAGTAGCAAACAATGAAGCACGCTCTGCTGGACAAACAAAGTAATTACACCATTTCAAGCATTTTATCTGCTGTATATGTTCTGTAAAAAAAATGTTCATATTGGTGGCATATCGGCGGCATATTCGCCGATACTGATATATCGGCAACAGGCTCATATCGGCTGATAATATCGGCTAAACGATATATATCGGTCAGTACTTTGGTACCAAGTCAATACTTAAATTTTAAAAACATGATGATTACCGTCCTGCTGATAGGCATCTGCTTTGGTTGCACATGTATGTGTATATTTTCTTAAACATTTTCACACATTTCACTTTAATGCATTTTTTGGTTATATTTCAGTGTAGAAATGTTCCCACTTCTTCTCCGGTTCTTCCACATGTTATGACACAACTGTTCAATCCGTTTATCTGTTTTTCCGCAGTTTTGCTGCCGATCGTTTGAGACAGGCCCTCCTCCAGCCCTGAATCCAGCATGACGGAGGTCCAGGCCACAGTGGAGTTCTCTGTGGAGCTCCACAAGTTCTATAATGTGGATCTCTTCCAAAGGGGGTAAGAACATGTTCTAATACCCTTCTGTTCTGCTAAAGATCTTGTCCCGGAGAAAGTGTCATTCCAGGTCGGGTTGCATACACCGATCAAATATTTTCAAGGTTGATCTTGGTTAGAAGCCATGACTAAAACAACAGGAATAGGAATGAACTGCATTTGAAAACATTTAATAGTTTGGAAATGTTTTATCAGGCTCCTGCTCCTCAACAAGATGAATCTTTTTCTGTAGAATGAGCAAAGATGGTCTAGTTTATGTAGACAAATGGTGGTGAACGGTGGCATGTGTTTGTAGTAAGATCCATTTAGAAGGAAGTTAATAGTGAATGATTTTCATACAAGGGTATAAATGTGTTTCACATCCCTTTGTGTATCGCTTTTTTGGTCTTAGTTTGTATTAATGTTGAGCCTAATTGGTAAACCATGTTTTGTTCTTGACGTCTTAAATAAAGCTGTTTTGTTGACTGTAAAATGCAATACAGAAACTTGCAGCCTGCAGCTCTCGTCTTCATTTAGGCACTCCATATGAGATCGTCTTCACTGATATTAATAACATGCAGTGCTTACAGTCTTTACAGTCTTGTTGTCGTTCCTGCCATTGCTTGCTTTGTGACGAGTCTCAGCTTCTCTATCTAAATGTGCACCAGCTTTTCTTAGAATTCATAATTTAAGAGTCTTCTCACAACTATTTTTGTTCAGGCATGCCACACATGTCTGCTTGTATGGTTGTGTTTAATGTTGCACAGTTTTATTCTCCCTGAGTTGGCTAGCAGAGAGGGACACCTCAAAATACCTTGCTGTTTCTAATGTTTTGTTTTTTTTAAGCCACGGCCCAAAATTGACCCTAATCCGATTCCCAAATGAGAGTAAATACAACAGAGTTACTGCAATATGTACAATATGTATGTATTTCCGCCCGGAACTGCTTCCCTTTACAACAGTGAGTGCAAGCTACATTAAAGTGATTATTACGTTTTGAATATGGATATTTTTCTTACAAAAACGCATTGATTCGCTACAGAAGGCTTTTGTTCGCCCCCTGGAGCCGTGTGAGACACTTTTTTTTTTTTATGGAAGGGTGCTTTTTATTTCAGGTCTTTTGAACCGAAGCACTGCAACACCCGC
>NW_015552593.1:1674068-1675317 GCF_001515605.1 Sinocyclocheilus anshuiensis | reverse complement strand
CCCCCGCTGAGTGCCATGAAACAGCTTGAAAGATCAAAGACAATTTTTAATATAACTCCGATTGGATTCGTCTGATTCATCATTTTTGGGTGAACTAACCCTTTAACTCTCTATTTAAAGAAAATTATATTCCAAGTGCACCACACATCAAGTTATCAACTTGATGTAAATGTTAAACAAATCACTTAAGTATCTTTGCAGAAAAGATGCATGAACTACAACTACATCTTGTACAAGCTTGTCTTATACATATTATATGTTCAGATATAATATGAGGAAAATGCTTAAAAAAAATCTCAAGTCAAGGTAATTGAAAATGACTGAAGGTATAACACCAGTACTGTTATTAACTATAAATGTTCTATAAAAACAACAGCATGTCAGCCTGTCACCATGATGCAAACATGAAATATCAGACATACAGTAGTAGTTACAGGTTTTTTTTATTCGCTTGCGCTGCTTTTCAATTGTTTTTCTGTGTAAACATGACACGTTTGACTGTTGAACTCACATCTCTTGCAGCGTCTCATGCAAGAAACAGCATTATAAAAATGCGGCACTTAAGTTAAAAGAAGTTCATTCCCATCTTCTTGTATGTTTTTCCTATTCCACTGCCTTCGTCACATCTTTGTCAACAGAAAAGCGCATTCTGTATGAATGGCACCTAGTGATATGAGTGCGTCACACGTGAGCGGTTAATCACGTGCGCCGACATGCGGTTGGATCGTTCTTTTCTCTTTATGTTATCATTAGCATATTGTCAAAGTGTCTAATTCTAACTTTTGATAATATGTCTATTTAGGGCTGGACGATATGGCCAAAATTGATATCACGATATATTTCTTAATTTCGGTCGATACGATATAATTCCGATATCGATATGAACACTATTTATCTTAAATAGAAATCTTTTGTAACATTATAAATGCCTTTATCATCACTTTTGATCAATTTTAAGCATCCTTGCTAAATAAAAGTATTAATTTCTATAATTTCTTTCCAAAAAGAAAAGAAAGAAAGAAATCATATTGACTCCAAGCTTTTGAATGGTATAGTGTATAATGTTACATAAGCTTTTTATTTCAGATAAATGCTGATCTTTGGATCTTTCTATTCATCAAAGAATCCTGAAAAAAAAAATGTACTCAACTGTTTTAAATATTGATAATCAGCAAATCAGCATATTAGAATGATTTCTGAAGGATCATGTGACACTGAAGACTGGAGTAATGATGCTGAAAATACAGCT
>NW_015552593.1:1660893-1672569 GCF_001515605.1 Sinocyclocheilus anshuiensis | reverse complement strand
AACTAGCGGTTTCTCCAGTAATGGCTGTAATCAAAGCAGCTCCGCTCATGAATGCTACTTTATCAGATCAAATGAAAATGCCATCGAAACTTTTCTGAAGACAGTCAATTCCCTTCAGAGATACATTCATATAAAACACCCGCGCCGTGTTATGATTTTGAAACGTGCAGTGCTTATGTTTATTCAACGAAGTCAAACGGCACAAATACATTTAAAAATCATATCACCGTTATTGAAAAAGATTATATCGTGATACATATTGATATTGAATTATTGTCCAGCCCTATGTCTATTCAAAATCGCGATTCCTCGATTTCTAAAAAATGAAATCATGGGCAAAACATTAAATTTTAATTAATCGATAAAATCTGAAAAATCGCCCAGCCCTATCGAGAGTACCTCTACACATAAACAACTTATGTGCGTGATGCTGCTAATGTAAAACACGCATGTGCTGAGCCTTGTTTATGTGCAGAGGAAAGCAATGCGCATGCGTTGTGGAACTTTCAATAATGATTTGGAGAAGAATTGTTGAATAAGGTATTTGTTTTTTTTTTGTGAACAAAGTATTCTCGTAGCATTGTAAAATTACGGTTGAACCATTGATGTCACATGGACTATTTTATCAATGTTCTTACTATGTTTCTGGGCCTGGGAACATTTCAGTTTCATTGCTGCCTATGCAGGGTCAGAGAGCTCTCCGATTTCATCAAAAATATCTAAATTTGCATTCTAAAGATGAACAAAGGTCTTACGGGTTTGGAATGACATGAGGGTGGGTAATTAATGACAGAATTTTCATTTTGGGGTGAACTGTCCCTTTAACAGCCTGTACAATTTGAGTTTTCAGTCATGTCTATAGCACAAATGGTGCAGGACACAAAGTGAGCTTTGGGTATAAGTATGAGTATTTGAGTATGCATAGGTCATAGATATAGACAAAATAAATCCATTTCCATATTTAACATGAGGATGCCATTTCTATTAGCAGACAATCTCAGAATACAATTGAGGTTAACTGCAGATTGCACCAGTTTCAGTATGTGCCAGAAACCTGAAATGACCCAGCATGCGGTACAGGTATTTGAACACTCCATACCTAGTCTTATAAGCATGGAAGCGTGGGCATTTCAACACACAAGAGCCTAATGACCCATTCCTGTAATGTGATCTCTAGAGGCCATTGTGCAATATGAAAAGCCACAGTTTTATTCAGCACAGGTAAGAGTTAAGTTACAAGTGCTGCCCACATTTCAAAACCAGTCACTAGATATAACTAGAGGTGGGCAGTATGAGTATAAAACAGGTCGATTACTAGCATATAAAGTTATTTTTGCTGGATATCTATATCAAAAATGTGTTTTTTTTTTTTGTGGTAAATTATGTTGTTTAAAGGGATAGTCTACCAAAAACTGGAAAACATTCCAAACTTGTATGACTTCAATTCTTCTGCAGAACATAAAAGAAAATATATTGAAGAATGTCGGTAATCAAATGGCCTCAGTTCCCATTTACTTCCATTATGTGGATAGAAAATAAAATGGAGGTCAGTGGTAACTGAAACTGTTTGGTTGCCAACATTCTTTGAAATATCTTTTTTATGTTCCGCAGAGGATTATACAGTTGAGTAAATGATGATAGAATTTTCATTTTTAGATGATCTATCCCTTTAAGTTAGTCATACGTTTATGCAGCATCACACTTTCTATGTCGCAATGTAAATGTCTAAAGAGTCCGTTTTCAAAGCAAAGGAAGAAACACTAGGTTATGGTCGGTGCTCAGTAGGGTTGTTTGGGGTCAACACAGCAGTTTGCAATCTCAGGTTAACATTCCACATCTGCTGACATTGTTGCCGCGGGTCTAACTAAAACACAGAGCCATTGGGTTTGCTCAGCTGTGCGACAGGAAGCACAACGCAACCGTCATTCTCCTCTTCAGGTCCTGCAGGGGGACTAGTTGTTTGTTCCTGTTCCCAGATCTGTGTTCTGGCCAGCCAGTTGTATTCTTGCGTATCTCCTCACTCCCACAAAAGTGCCTCTGTGTGCTTTTGATGTCATGATATTCTTGTCAGAAGGAAAATTGCAGCTCTATTTTGGTTGCCTGAACTTCCTCTTTCATTGCAAATGCATGGGAGGATGGAGCACAGGATATAAACACGAGCTGTTTGGATACAGCCGTGTGCTGGACCTCTCTGATGAGATCAGTGTGTCCGGATTATTCAGCCGAGCTCTGATGAGTAGAAATGAGGAACTGAGAGGGTGTGAGATGTATTTGCCCTTCACAGCAGCTTCTTCCTTTCTAAGAACCGCAGTAATGAGAAAAGCTGACCAGTTTCTTGAAAAAAAAAAAAAAAAATGCAGAACAATTTTTTTTTTCAAGAGGTTTGGTTGTGTTATTGGTTCGTAAACTGAATTTTTCTGTGCTGAACACGGTATTAATAAATTCTGACTGAATCTGTGGCGGCAAAAGAAATGACGCTTTAGCTGAGTTGTAGTCTGAATTCATTGTTATGAGGGGAAAAACAGGCACTGCGAAATAGCTAAATTCGTTGAAAAAAATTAAATAGACAACTCCTTTTCAAATGTTATGATGTGTTATGAATAATTTTGAATCGCCCAAAGTGACTCACAAATAAGTCACAAACAAGCTCACTGGTTTAAATGACTCACTGAATCACTAAATAAATCCGTCTGAGCAGGTACCATTAGCCTAATTCTGCCTACTGTCTAGCGTGATTTTTGTTTATTATGTTTGTTTGTAATATACACCACCATTTTAAGTTTTTTTTTTACTCCCCAAGGCTGCATTTATTTGTTTAAAAATACATTAAAAACAGTAAATATTATTACAGTTACTATCTCTATTATCCTATTATACTATCTCCAGTCTTCAGTGTCACATGAATCTTCAGAAATCATTCTAATATGCTGATTTGCTGCTCAAGAAACCTTTCTTGTTATTGTCAGTGTCAGACAGTTGTGAAGTTATGATTTTAAGGAAACTGTGATAAATTAATAAATTATTTTTATTAATAGAAAGTACAAAAGAACAGCATTTATTTGAAATACAAGACTTTTGTAACAACTCTCTAAAAAATAATAATTAAATAGAATTAGACTCCGAGTATAGGGCTGCCACTAACGACTATTTTTATTTCGATTAATCTATCGACTAATTTATCGATTCATCCAAACTAGGGATGCACCGATACCACTTTTTCCAGTACTCGCCCGATACCGATACTTTTATTTTTGGTACTTGCCGATTGCATTTGTACATTTTTTAAATATTGGGTACAGAAACCAAAAGGGTATGTATAATGTTAGTTGGTTAACTTCATTTATCAAATAGATACAGTCAAACCAAAATTTATTCAGACACCTCCAACATTTCTCACATTATCACAGTTTATTCGCTATAGTTTAGAAAATGGTAATAAAATATGACAAGAACTCAGTGTTACACTGTGTCAGAACAAATTCATCTTGATAATGTTAGATAATTTTGATAGAAAGGTATGTAATAGATTACAATCATCCAAAACAATTCAGACAGCTGTTAGTATGACAGTATTTACACAACTATGAATACTTTGTCGGGTGACCCTTAGCCTTAATGACAGCCTGTAGTCTCCTGGGCATGCTGTCATCCAGCTTCATGCAAACCTCAACTTCAGTTTTTCCCAGACTCGGTCTGAATAGTTTTTGGACCCAAATTTGTATCAGTTTTACTGGTAGTCCACTGTTTGTATGTATAATATGTCACAGTTTACTTTATTGGTGTTATTTAATGAGCTAACATGAACTAAGACTTGTATTTTTTTAACAAAGATTAATAACTTCTGTAGCAAATGTAGCTATTGCTCATTGTGAATGTTAATGCATTAACTAAGGTTAACTAATGAGGTCTTATTATAAAGTGATACCTATTGGTCTTTATAGTTCTTTTGCACTTTAATCTGTGTAAAACTTTTAACTTTATACATTTTTCTGTATTGCTTTATTGCATTTAAATGTTCAGTTATTTTTGTTATAAGAAAAAAGTTATTAAACCTGTTATATTGTATTATGACAGCACTTTTTTAAAACTAAATTTCAATATCGCGATAATACCGTATACCGTGATAAAAGCATTAGCAATTAAATTTTAGCAACGAAAATTTGATACCGGCATATCCCTAGTCCACTTAATCTTTGATATTTGGCCATTTCTTTAGGACAGAAATGCTATAGCCACTGCAATTCATTTCTTTAGGACAGAAATGCTATAGCCACTATAATTAAAAGAATATGTGGACATCAAAGCGTGTAAACTCAGAGTGAGGGTTTGAGCTTTTATTTTGAAACAGCGATGTATTCTCCTGTGTTTGTGTAGATTTATAAATGATTTGCCTTACAAATCTGATGAAATAGCGCATGTTGCATTCCCAGATGAACGTTATAATAAACCCAAACTCACAACAACATGCAGAGATGGAGTTTGAGACATTCCACACTAGGGGTTGAACGACTTCTGATTTTTTGAAGTCGACTTTTAGCGCCCTCTATAGGACCAGCGACTAGTCGACGTCAAGCTTAAAGCGTCATGGCAGAGCATTGAAGTCGACTAGTCGATTAGTCGGTGCAACCCCTACTCCACACATGTAAATGATAACAGTTCCTGTGGAACTACTGTGAAGGGAGCCGCTGTGTGACGCATGTACTTAACCTACACGCATGTAAATAATTAAAGCGCATATACTGTATTAGAACTGCATCGCATAATTATTTAACTAAATCGTAGCGTTTGTGAATTCACAATTATGCTTATTTATGATTTTTAAAAGGGTTTAATATATCATGCAGCCTTGGAAAACAGACTAATAATGTGTTTTATACATTCTCGTCTGTGAAATGCGCCACTTCCGGTATTTTGCCGGTTAGTCGACGTGAGCAAAATGAAGTCGAGGATTTAAAAAAGTCGAATAAAGTCGACGAATCGCGACAGCCCTATAAATTATTTGAGATTCTTATCCCTAACTGTACCTTTACAGAAAGTAAGTCTTTGAACTGGGCGTCAGGCTTTTCTTACATGGACTGCACTCAGTAAAAAGAAAAATATCATAAAAAAGGGTCGTTTAGATAGCAGTCCATAATAAAATCTGGGGTTGTTGAGTTTTATAGTAATAAAGCAGGCACACATTTTTACAACTGCAAGAAGTATAATGCTTGTCTTGAATTCTTATGCTTATTATGAACTTTCTTTCTTTCTTTATATATAAATTTCTTTGTGTTTGTATCTATAATAGTTCCACTGTCCATGGAGCGGACCTGACTTACATTTCACTGCTGGTTATATATTCTCTATATAACCATGTATGTGACGAATAAAAATCTTGAATCTTGAATCTTGTTTTCTTGACAGGTTCTATCAGATCCGAGCCAGTATGAAAGTGCCGCCACGGATCCCGCAGAGGGTGGAAGCCAGTCTGCTACATCCCATAGGTAAAAACACTTAAACATCTCAAATGAACATGTCCTGTCATGTCACGATTCCACAGAAATATAAATCAAGGAACCAAAACAATTCCTTTGTTCGTACAAAGCAAACCGAGTTGGTATTTAACCTTCATAAAATGTTGATTGTGACAATAAATGTCAAAAAAATGTCTAGATGTTGTTTAAAGCTGATTTTTGAGATTTTGGTTAATTGATAAAATAATAATAATAATAATTAATAACATATTACAAATATAATAGTAGTATGAAAAATTTATTATTTATTTATAATATTAATTTACAATATATAAGTGTATTCATTTAAGAAAAAGATTAATTGAGTTTAAATGTATGCTGCTACCTGATTTGCAATGTCAGTCTTAGATTTATTGTATGAGTTCTGGATCATTGTTTGGGAGAATTTGTTTTTACTGATACCTCATTCCATTTTGCCTTTGATGTGGATGTGCTGAGGCTGTATTTTCTAGAGACAAATAAAATGTTTCAGCCAGGTAAATTATCAGTTTTATCTCTACAGAAATTTCTTCAGGCTGTATATTTCAAAGGAATGCAGCTTATCTTCAGTTATGAGGGTTAAATGTCTTACCTTCCCTTTCTAACAGTTCTCACAGCTGTAGCCTTGGGCTCTCTTAGTATTACATCAACATTCACCTCAGGGCTTACAGTGATTGACACAGTGGGTTGAAAGAATCTTTGCCTGTGCTTTAACAGGCTCTGTGTCTGTTGGAGTGTGTAATGTCTTACACCCTGTGGTGAAATGTGGTGAGAAGCATCATTATCTGTCCAGTGATTCCTCAAATTCTTTCCTAATACAAGTATCAGGGCAGTCTTTTAGCTTTGTGTTTGAAAAGCATGTGTAATGTTGGTTGACATTGATAACAGTCAGATGCAAGATGCACTAACACTAATTAAGTTTGACGTTGACTCTATTGATGTCAAACTTGTGTTGGTGCACTTTGTCACGCCATATTTGCATGTAAACAAATAAGGCGGAAAGATGTTCAGAGAACAGAAGGATTTAAAATGGAAAAAATAACAGCAGATATTTATTTCCGTTAACTCAATGGGCTGTTTGATACGTTTTTATATAGTTTTATAGGGAAGAATAGCACATATCTCTAAGCTTTGTAAAGCCTTGCTAATGTGTGTTTTCGCACAGGTTCGGATCTGGCTTTTCCAGCATCAGTTCAAGATGATGTGGTCTGCAGCAAAACCTTTCAGATCCTTTATAAAAACAAGAAGATTGTAGTCAACGACGTCCTCGTATTCAAAGTGATGATGCTGCTAGATGCAAAGAAGGTAAGTGAATCTCATGACTCAAACAACACGCACACTAAGGGTTCAGTGATAAAATCTGCCTCTGTATGCGTCACTAGTGGTGGTGATAGTCGTTTTTCCCCTGCAGGTGGAAGAGTCCTTAAATGAAATTGACTTTCAGCTATCTTTGGACCTGTTCTTTACTGATGGCGACTACTCGTATGTAGATGAATAACTGAATGTTGTTTAAAAAAAAAGATTTTACTGTTGCTTATATTTAGAGTTAGGGATTTGAACAACACTATTACCTAAAACAGTTGTTTCACATATAACAGTGTTTGTTTTTGTCCGTGTTCAGGTCCGAGGACCCAAGTTCTCTCCAGAGCATCAGCAGTCGAACGCTGCGTTTGCACTTTAGCTTTCACAGAGGCATCCACCAGCACATCAACGTCATGTTTGACTACTTCCACCTGTCTGTCATCTCTGCCACAATCCATGCATCACTGGTGGCCCTGCATCAGCCTCTAATCAGGTCAGCAGTACACTGAGAACTGGACCTGCAGATCATAGTCATTTTGAATATGTCACAAGTGAAGACAGTAGACTGCTGTGCTTCCCAGGACATAAAATTCCCAGTGTGGGAAAAATATATTCTAAAGGTGCTCCTTATCAAAATTGTGCCTTTATTTTAAAAGCAGTAGAAATGTGTAATACTGTATTTGACTTGCAGTGTTTGTCCCCTCAGTTTGCCACGGCCAGTCAAAAGCACCTGGTTGAATCGTAATGCTCCGGCACAGAGCAAAGACTCTCTCATCCCAACGCTGGAGTCTGTGGTGTTCGGCACCACCTACGTCAAGCAGCTGTCCCCAGATGTAAGAATACAAGCGCACACACACACACACATAAATTGAAATGTTTCCTCTTGCCATGAATATAGCCACTGCTGCTGACATGGCATTAAATCATAAATAAATAAATAACACGCGCGCACACACACACACACAAATATCCTTACTCAACCAAATCAACATTTAATGTGCAAAAGAGAGAAAATGTCTAGACACTTCCCTATTAGGTATTAATTGCACAGGTTTCATTGACATTAAATGCTTTTTTAAAAAGTAAGTACAGTGTATTTTTCATTTTAGTCAATTAGTCTAAAACACTTTGCTGACTTAACATTTGCAAAGCAAAGTACAGAGGCAGTGATTTTCTCATATCAGTGAGAGTTTTAAATGTCCATAAATAGACATCATTATGTAACTAAAAGGCTTGAGCTGTTACTGTAAATAAGATGATGTGCTTTTTACATTACTGCAATTCTCTTGAGACCCCAGTCACATTAAGATGTCATGTAGGTTTCTGAAGGAACATAGTGAGCTCTAGTAGAGATCCCCTTTATACCTTCACTAAATAAGTAACTTTTCTCAAATCCAAAAGATTGTGTCACTAAAGGGAATTGGGTATTATCATAATGCAAAAACATTTAATGCTCCTGCTGTTGATGCAGTGTTTAGTGATGCATCAAGTCCTCTTTCATGATTTGCAGGGCAAAACCTTCCTGGTATCGGATCAGTGCCTACAGCACGCCTTCAGCCTGCACCAGAACATGTGTGCCAGCTTGCTGCGGGCATATCAGGGCCTGTTCTGCTATTTAACCTCCCTGACCAAGAATCTTCCCGCATCCCAGCGCATAGAGCTAGGTATGTAGTCCGTCAGAGCTGAGAGAATAAGTCTTGTTTCCAACCTGAGTTGGAAGACTGAAATTATTTATTTTTAAAACATTTTTACACTGCACTTCAATCTTTGACCCTGTGTAAAGCTTTTTTTGTAGCTGGCTGTCATGATGTTTTGCTTTAATTTGCTTAACGGTGTGATTTTAGCAAAACTTTGATTTCTAAAGCCAGTTTAATCGCTGAGCTTCAGTATGTGTATGTGTTCTAGGCGTGAGCAATATACACTACTGTCCAAAAATTTGCAGACTGTACATTTTTTATGTATTGTTAATCAGAAAGGATTTAATAAATTAATCATAAAAGTGACCAAAAAAATATTTTTTAAATAGTTTTAAATATTTTATAGTTCTCATATAAATCAAACAATGTATCATGGTTTCCACAAAAATATTAAACAGAACAAATGTTTTCAAAATTGATAAAAAAAAGGGGGAAAAAAGTTTCTTGAGCACTAAAGCATATTAGAATGATTTCTGAAGAATCATATAACTCCGAAGACTGGAGTAATTATTACTGAAAATAATTTGCCATCACAGGATCAAATTATATTTGAAAATATATTAAAATTTTACATTTCACAATATTATTACTTCATTTTCACCAAATAAATGCATGCTTGGTGAGCATATATATATATATATAATTTTCTCCACTGAACCTTTGGAAGTACATTTAGAGACGCTGGTTGAAAACCCTGGGGCTAAAAGTCAGAATTGTAAATTTTCAGTGCTCCATAATATTTGTATATATATTTTTTTTTTAATTGTAAGTGATTATATTTATTACATTTAAACTTTTATATATTAATGTTTATTTTATATAAGTTTTATAAAATATACATTTTTGCTTATTGCCTTATATATATATATATCTGTTTTGTTGTATATGCTTTGGATCATTTGCTTTCACATATTAATATATATGTTTTAATCTCATCAGAGCCCATCAGATCACTAAATACTCACTTACACTAATGTAACCATTCACTTGAATATCTATTTAGAGACTCTTGAAGAGCTGCTGTTCTGGACATTTACGTGTTAATGTTTGTTTAACTGCATATTGTATGCCTCTGGCCTCTCTTATGTCTGAGTCAGCATGCGGATGCTTTAATCTCCCATTTTTGTGTGCTTGGACCTCAGAACTAGTCTATAATACGTCTTTCCCTCCAGAACATTCACTGTAAGCCCTCACTCACTCAAAGCTAAACTACTCACCCCTTGCTGCTTCTGACATTGACTGAACTTGCATGTATTTAAGGGTTAATTTTAAGCTCAAACAGCAAAAGGGGAGCGTGAAAGTTTTAAACGTGCCTATATGTGCAATCCCACCACTAGCCAAGCCCAGCATGCAGGTCCTTTATGAACGAGTTCTCAGAAGACCTTACCCTCCAGGCCAAAGGCACGTCTACATAGGTATGTCCCTCCAAAACCGACCCTCAAAATCGCTCCACATGCCTCTTGCCTTTCATTCGTGTCTTTTTTTTAGCTTTCTTTCTTTCTTCCGTTCCCTCTAACTTGGACGTTTGTCACTTGTTTGGCAAGTGTCCATCAGTGAGGGAGCTTTTAGCTCAACTTAGTCCTCCTGTCCTTTAGTAGTATCTCAGATCTCAGGCTGACTTGGGATCAGTCTTATTGCTTGAACGTTGCTGGTATTCTCTGTCCTTTGACTCCTACTTCCTGTGCTGTTGATCCTCTAGATCCCTCTCATGTGCTGTCAATCACAGGCTCTTCAGACAGACCCTTCTCTCTCATTCACTCCATACTGCTGCTGTAGCACCAACATTTTCACTCTGCTATCTTTTTTTAATTTTTTTTAGAGGAACTTGATGTGGAGGCCCGACTTAATGAGCTTTGTGAACAAGTCAAGGTATGTCAAGGGAAGTTAGTACCATTTAATACAAAAAATACAGAGCAGGATGTGTCCCAAACAAGTCAATATCTTTATTAAACTTTATAGAATGTTATAGAACTGTATTGAATCATCTGGCAACATATGTAAAGCAGAATTTGGTTATTTTACAGTTCATGAGCAATGTTGCTCATTTATAAGTTATAGGCCAAAAGTTTGGAATGTGAATCAACAAATCAGTATGTAAAATAAAATGAATATGAATAATGATGTGTTTTGGTTTGCATCCATCAATTTTCAAGTATTTAATTCACTGAATTGTACAAACATAGGCATTACAACTTGGTAATTTAATGTATAAATCATTTTTGTTGAATTTCCAGCAAAAATAAATACATTGTGAGATATACCATTATTATAATATAACATTACTTAATCCATAAGTTAAGGTCATGACTCTCACCACTGTGGTTGTTGCTTGGCTGGTATATCATGATTGTGTACTACACTCTTTTATATTTATGGTTGTGTGTATGTATCTTGTAGCAGAGGGCAGAGAGCCCAGATGAGTTGGCTGAACTGGTGAACATGAATTTGGCACAGCTGTGCTCTCTGCTCATGGCATTGTGGGGGAATTTCCTGGAAGTGGTGTCCCTAAATGAGCGGGTCTCTGCGCTGTTGGCCCAGGAGCACCATACACTACGGGTGAGATTTTTATCATATGCATATTCTAATTGCATACTTTAATTGTTTTATGCATTGCATTCTGACACATTTTGTAACACAAAGATGCAAGAAATTGATGTTGCATATTTATGAGTGTTTGTGCACAGTATATTTCTGGCTTTACTTATGTTGTATTTACAATTTTAGGTGCAAAGATTTGCAGAAGCTTTCTTTTGTCTTGAACACCCAAGACAGAGTGCACTGGCTTACCAGGAACTGCAGTACGGCTTCAAATATCATTACTGTAATGTAGTTATTTAGCACACAGAGAAGATGTGAATTATCATGATAATTCAAATGAACTACTTTATTCAACAGTGCTCACAGTCACCAACAGATGACCACAGCTATCAAGAACTCCTCCTACTTCTTGTCCTTGCCACCTCTTCCTGTTGAATGTGCTGATCTTGATGGGGATGTGAACTCCCTACCAATCATCTTTGAGGACAGATATTTGGAATCAGTTACTGAAGGTATGTGTAACGGCACTTCTGGATCCATAACATTATAATCTTTGATTATCCTTTTAACCATCAGCTCATATATATATTAGGGATGGGAAGATTCCCTGATTCGCTCGGTGCATCGGCATAAAAAGTTAACGATGC
>NW_015552593.1:1643946-1659854 GCF_001515605.1 Sinocyclocheilus anshuiensis | reverse complement strand
AGTAGATTGATTTCTCCTCTCTAAACTGTTTCTCAAGCGCGCTCTCTCATCACCGCTGCTGCTGCGTGGATTCACAACACCACGGAGACTCGAGGAAAAACTGGGATTAAAGTCCAACACCTGACTTGAAATAACCTAACAAATCAATAGGAGCTAAAGCGGTTCCATTAACGACTAATTAAATTCACATTCCCTCACTAATTTGTGCACGTCGCATCGCATCGGTAGCTGCTTCATATGTATCTTTAATGTATCGTATCGTTGGCTATGTATCGAGATGCGTATCGTATCGGCCTGAGTCATGAGATGCACATCCCTATAATATATATATTACAAAAAAAACTATTTGATTTTGAAAGTGTTCACGATTTGTGCAAGCTTTAAAGTATGCTTTTGCTGGACTAAAAAAAAACTAAATCAGGGGTGTTTGATCCTGCTTCTGCAGGACCACCTTCATAGATAGTTTAACTCCAACCTATCTGATTCAGTTATGTGTTTTATAAGGGTTAAAGCCTAACTAACTTTGGCCCTCCAGGAGCAGGACTGGACACACCTGAACCAAATGTAGTGAAAAGGGACAAGACCTTTGAAATGTCAGATTTTGTGCTAGTTCATGCTGTCTTTAAGATAAACTAGGTGTGGCGTAGTGGTTTGGTTATAAAAAGCTTAAAGGTTCAGACCCTTCATAAGGCAATTCACCATTATTTCCTTAAAGGGCAAGTTCACCCAAAAATGAAATTTCTGTCATTAATTACCTAATCTCTTGTCGTTCCAAACCTGTAAGACCTTCGTTCATCTTCGGAACACAAATTAAGATATTTTTGATGAATTCCGAGTGCTTTCTGACCCTCCCATCGACAGCATGGATCTTAACACGTTCAAGGTCTAGAAACGTAGTAAGTGTGCAAAGAAAACAAAAATAACAACTTTATTCAACAATTCGTCTCCTCCACGTCTCTCTGACGCCATTTTGGAGAGTATCACATACGTAAACAATGTATGTACGTGGATACGTTGTTTATGGTTTGAAAGATGCGCGTTAAATATCGCATGCGATTTATCGTGTAGCCCTAGTTTGATCGGAGCAAATTGTCGAATAAAGTCATTATTTTTGTTTTCTTTGCTTACAAAAAGTATTCCCGTAGCTTTGTAAAATTACGATTGAACCACTGATGTCACATGGATTATTTTAACGATGTCCTTACTATGTTTCTGGACCTTGCTCGTGTTAGGATCCTTGCTGTCTATGGGAGGGTCAAAGAGCTCTCAGAATTCATCAAAAATATCTTAATTTGTGTTCTGAAGATGAACAAAGGTCTTACAGGTTTGGAACGACATGAGGATGAGTAATAATTGACATAATTTTAATTTTTGGTTGAACTATCCTGTTAATGTTAGTTTGCACAATGGAAACAGTCCCTGTAGTTAAGTGACTATTCACTTAGGATAAATAGTCTGCTAAACTACTACTTACCGTATTTCTTCTACCCTGAAGATCGCGATGGTCCATGGCTTGGTCTTCACAACACCAGGAGCAGCTCTGTGTCCACTAAAGCAGACAGGTCCAACTCAAAGGACTGCCTTGCTAGTGGATTGGGAGGCCTTGGCCCGTACCCAGATAAGCAGCAAGCTGCCCTTGCCATGGCTTGGCCTGAACAGAATGAGCCTCCCCTCAAATCCAAAGCCAAATCTATCAAGCTAAAGAAGAATGCCAAGACTGAAAATTCAAAGAAGCTGATCAGGCAGATCTCGAAAGACTCTGTGGTCCTCACAGGCTACAAGAACTTGAAGGTTCCTCGTGGTGAACCGACCACCAAGTCCAAAGAAGTTGACACTCCAAAAGACGAGCTAGATGATGTAGGCAAATACATCCACCAGAATGAAACTGCAACCACGCATTGTGCTCAGAATATTAAACACTGCACCACAAGCGACATTCAAGGCGATGCCGGCATCCAGAGCGACAGCTTTTCCAATCTTTTGAGTTTGCAAATGCAGGCTAGGCCCCAGGCAGGTACTGGAGCAGAAGCCGCACAAAGCGCAGCTGCCAGAATTGATTTAACACATCCACCCGCTGGGCTCAGACATATTGATGTCAAACCGAGCGACAAGGACCCCTACCAGGGCGATAAGGTCACCATTCTCTTACCGCACCACTCAGATCCGACCGCCAAGAGGGATGTTCCAGAGATCACACAGACCGATTTCTCTGAATTCAAGAGTAGAGTTGGGGACGGTGCCACGTTCGTCGGAGCTTGTGGAGCCGCGTTAAGAAGTGATTGTGTTCCTCAAGCTTCCTCCAGGCTCTCAGACTCAGGAATCGAGAGTGAGCCCAGCTCTGCAACACAGTTAGCACCAGTTTCTCCATCTCCTTTTGTGAATACTAGCCTGGAGGCACCTACAGAGCCCATTCTACAGATTGCCCACCAGAGACCATCTCCGCTCAGCCCTGCCTCCAAAGGAGCTACCACGTTGGAGGGTCTCAATCCAGAGAGCACCAGCGGCATCAGCGGAGTCCAGTCTTCCCTCACCTCCATTAATTCGCTCCCCTCCGATGATGAGGTGGAGACAGAAGTCACTAGCAGAAAGTCCAGCATCCTTGTGCAGGAACAGAGCCTCATATTTTCAGGAGAAACTCATAGCCTCCCGTTATCGAGCTCTAGAGTTTTGGCTCAACAAAAAGCCTCTATCAGTCATGGAGATAGGCTGCTGTCTTACAATGAGGACTCTGCTATCCAGCCCCGCTGTGAAACTAATGCTCCTGACAGGCCGACAGGATCTAGTGAGACCGATATTCCAGGTGGTGCACCTTCGGGGCAAGAAGCATGTAGTGAGCCTCAGACGGCTGCCCAGTCCAGTACATCGGTCACAAGCAGCACGGACCTGGTGAAGAAAGGCTTTGTGGAGAACTACTTTGGCTCCCGTTCCAGCACTGATGTATCTGAGATCAGCCCATTGGAGACTGCAGCTGTAACGCTGGGGATTCAGACTTGCCCCAATGCTGAGGACGAGGAGGAAGAGCAGGAACATGAGATGATTGAGAACGGTTATTACGAGGAGACAGATGGGCTGGTTTATGTTAATGGACTCCCAGGGGAGGAAGGAAGATGTGAGGATGAGGGAGCAGAGGGAAGGACCCTTGACAGGCCGACAGGATCTAGTGAGACCGATATTCCAGGTGGTGCACCTTCGGGGCAAGAAGCATGTAGTGAGCCTCAGACGGCTGCCCAGTCCAGTACATCGGTCACAAGCAGCACGGACCTGGTGAAGAAAGGCTTTGTGGAGAACTACTTTGGCTCCCGTTCCAGCACTGATGTATCTGAGATCAGCCCATTGGAGACTGCAGCTGTAACGCTGGGGATTCAGACTTGCCCCAATGCTGAGGACGAGGAGGAAGAGCAGGAACATGAGATGATTGAGAACGGTTATTACGAGGAGACAGATGGGCTGGTTTATGTTAATGGACTCCCAGGGGAGGAAGGAAGATGTGAGGATGAGGGAGCAGAGGGAAGGACCCTCTTTTATGATCACCTGGGTTTGGAACAGCTCCAGGAAACATACATCCCCTCAGCCGGCCTGCAGACAGGGCCTTCTGGACCAGCACCAACCAGCAACGACCTGTGCTGGTACAAGAGCGCCCCCACTGCTCAGATGACGGCGTGAGTTTTCTTTTTTTCCCCTTACCCTTTAGTTTTGGAGTTTGCCATGCACAAAAAATTAATAAATATATATATATATATTGCCAGAGGTCAAGGTTTTTTAAACCGTGAGACAATTTTTCAGGTTTGTTTGATGAATAGAAATTCAAAAGAATTGCTTTTTGTAAATAGAAAATTTTAACATTGATATTATAAATGTCTTTAATGTCACTTTTGATTAATTTCATGCATCCCTGCTCAATAAAAGTATTAATTTCTTTCCATTTTTTTACTGGCCCCAAACCTTTTAAACACCAGTATGTTATTCCAAACAATAGTGTCTTTGCCTTCATAATCTTTTATTAAACTTTAATGACTTGCTTCACTTCTACAGCAACTTTGACTGAAATCATCTAGGGCACACTAGGTATATTATATTAAAATGTTAATGTGAATTTTAATGTTAACCAGCTAGCTATTTAGGCATTATTTTAGGCTACTTTCCTAGGTAATGCCATCTTTATATAATCTTAGCGAAATGTGTTGCAGTAATTTCATGCAAATTATTATAATAAATGTTACAACAAATAATGGCAAATGCTCTTTCACATTGATTGTAAGCTGGGATTCTGTTACTTAATGTACTTTATTAGAAGTACTTATTAGAAGTACATTGAAAGGAGAAGCATTAAAAGAGTTCATGTTGCTGCAGATTGTAGATGCATGAACTAATACCTGACAGTAGGTTCCTTTTTTGTGTCACTGTTTGATTGTGTTTCAATCTTTAGGTTTGCCCAAGCAAAAGAGGACTTGAAGCAACTAAAGTTGCCAGGTTTCCTGTACAGCGAGGTAGCAGATCTGGCGTCCACTGTGCCATATTTCAGCATGGATGAGGATGAAAACTGTGATGAGGGCATACACTTAATAGTTTGTGTACATGGTCTGGATGGTAAGCAGTCACAATCTTAATGTTGGTAAATCCTATATATAAAAACTATATATAAAATAAAAACTATTTCTTTAGGTAACAGTGCGGATTTGCGTCTAGTGAAGACTTATTTGGAGCTCGGTTTGCCTGGAGCTCGTATAGATTTCCTAATGTCAGAACGCAATCAGGTAAACTGCACAACAGTCCCATGAACAAGCACTGGGTTTGGGCTGTTTCTAGAATTAATAAATTATGTATTATACAAATAAAAAAAAATTATAAGTGCCTCTGAAAGGTATAAAGTATATGTAAAATCACTGATAAAAATTCAATAGGCTTGGAAGATAAATAATAAATAAAGATATATTTTGAAATATTAATCTTCTCTATTTTTGGTTGTTATTCAAGAATGACACATTTGCTGATTTTGAATCCATGACTGACAGACTTTTGGATGAAATAGTGCAGTACATACAAATCTACAACCTCACAGTTTCCAAGATAAGGTAAGATCTTTTCCTCAAACTCAAATATATTAGAAACTACAACTCACAAAGCATCACAGTATTTTTAGAGACATTTAACATTTTTAATGGCCCTGTCCAGTGTGACATTTCACAATGATGGATTTTGAGGGCTTTAGACACACACTTTTGTCCAGTTATCTTACATATTTCTATTAAATAAATTAAATATTGTTGTGGTGTCAAAACACTAGACTAAAAACCAAACAAACAAAAACACACACATTCACCACAGGGACAATTTTTGACCCCGGCTTTGGCCCAAAAGAATCCCTCACCCATTCCCTTTCTTCCAAGATTATGAGGTCTGAACCAGTGAGCATCGTGGTACATTCTGGCCTCATAGGGGGTGCACATGAGCACCATTTTGCACCATAAAATGACAAATAACGTGAATTTAAAATTTATTTTACAGATGTGCAAATGGAGGTCAATCCAAGTATGACAGTTTGCACTGGGCCTCTAATTGAATTTGAACTTGACCTGGTTGAAAATATGAGCTTGTCAAAACTGAAACGCACCTAGCCTTAGGATGACAGAATCGCTATGTTGTCTTTCTCAGTTTTGTGGGTCATTCTCTGGGAAATCTGATCGTGCGCTCTGTGCTGACGAGGCCCAGGTTTAAGTGTTATCTCAGCAGACTGCACACGTTTCTATCTCTGTCTGGACCACATCTTGGCACGCTGTACAACAGCTCAGCCCTCGTCAATACCGGTAAACCATCCTCATGAACTCAGCAGTTTTCTGAAGACAGTCATTTACGAGCCATTCATTTTTAAACGGTTTCTCTCGTTTTTCTGTGTCAGGGTTGTGGTTTATGCAGAAGTGGAAGAAATCTGGCTCTCTGCTGCAGCTGACCTGTCGCGACCACTCTGACCCACGCCAGACCTTCCTCTATAAGCTAAGCAAGAAAGCAGGTTAGCGTGACATTATTTTGGTTCCACCAAGTTGATGTTAGTTTAGGTTTCTCCATATACCAACTCTCAAACTCCATTTCAGGTCTTCAGTTCTTTAAGAACGTGGTGCTGGTGGGGTCTCTTCAGGACAGATATGTCCCCTATCACTCTGCTCGAATCGAGATGTGCAAAACAGCCTTAAAGGACAAACAGACTGGTGAGAATTAAAGAAAGAGTTTTCATCATTTATTTACCCTCATGTCATTCCAAACCCATATAGCTTCTACTACCAAAAGTTTTGGGTCAATGAAATTTAAGTTAATACTTGGCAAGGATAAAGATCTTAGGTTTTAGGATTGTTTTACTGCTTCTACCAACAAATTTCTCTCCTTTTGCTGGTTCTTTCCCTCTTTATCTTCTTGTGTGATCAGGTCCAGTGTATGCCGAGATGATCGAGAACCTTTTACTCCCTGTGCTTCAGAACAAAGACTGCAACCTGGTGCGTTACGATGTCATCCATGCGTTGCCCAACACCGCCAACTCCCTGATTGGCCGGGCAGCCCACATCGCCGTCCTGGACTCTGAGATTTTCCTGGAAAAGTTCTTCCTGGTGGCAGGGCTCAAGTTTTTTCAGTAGGTTTGCTAGATCGGAAGCGAATACCTCACTGCAAACGGATGTTTTTCTGGTTCTTTTTTCCTCACGGTTTTAAGTATGCTCTTGGAGGTAAAGCAAAATATATCAGTGTTCTTTTTGTTGTTGATTTCGTTTCTATTTAGTCTGTTGTGAATGTGGAACTTATCATTTTTATTTTTCTACTGCCATTTTTTTAATGGTCTATTCATTATTAAGAGAATCAAACCGCCTTGTGGTATTTTTTTCAGTGTTATTTATGTAAAACTTTCATTTTTACCGTTTTCATTTAACAATTCATTCTATTAAACGATCTTATTCTGAACTGGAAATGTAGCTGCTAAAAAAGAATGAACTATTTATTCGGGGTGGAAATCCAGGTCGTTTTCATGGTAAAAGCATGTTCAATTGAACATTTTGGTATCTAGGGTTGGCTTGCATCCGAACTGCATAAAACATATTTTCTATTAAGAAATTGCCATTTGACTACACATTTTTTACACTTTTTTTTTTTTTTTTTTTTACAACGTCAAAGGCTTCCTGAACCTAGACGAACATGATTGTAGCTGAAACGAAGCAGCCTTGGACCGCGTGTTGGTTTTATATGATGTCTCTGGTGCCCATTGCATTCTCATGCACAATCTTCTCAACCCAGCCTGGAGTTGGGTGGAGAAAACGCACGCTTAGCATGTTAGTATTTTCTTTTTATTACAGGGGAGACAGGTAACAAATGAACAATGGGCCAGGTGTATGGGCTAGAGGGTTAGTCAGTTTAAAACAGCACAAATACTAGTAATCGGATCACATAGTTGTGGGAAAGTATTTATGTTCAGTTTCCTATGGAGGAATTTGTTGATGCTTGTGTGCAAAATACTTTAAATAAAACATTGGAATTATCCTGGTTTTGTTAAAATGGTTTTGTAACATGAACTCCACATTTCATTAAATGTATTCGCAAATAAATGTTTTTGTCCTTTTTTTATAGAAGCTTTGTTTTCATGAATTACTGTATTTATTTTAAATGAAAGGAATAGTTCCAAACCTGTGGAAGGCTATTTCCATAATGGTAGGTAATTACAATCTCACAGTTGTAAATGTAGTTGTCCCATTTTGTAATTGTATGTCTTCCACTTGTGACTTGTGTGCTATCATGAGTATTTTGAAGTCATACAAAAGCATTGTGTAAGGCACATTAATATAAAGTAATATAATACTTATTATAAAACACACCACTTTTACGGTACTTTTATTGTATTTTTGGTCTTTCTATGAACTTGTATGAAAAAGAGTTGCATGTTGGGTCATTGACACATTTTCTATTGGCACCGTTTACTAGATCTCGGAATGAAAGACATCTTATGCTGGTAAATTTTTGATGCATTTCATATTATACTTGAGTGTTATTTTAGTATCATTGAGATACTATTATAGTTTTTATTAATATTTTGCATTCATTTTTATATTTTCTATTTTTAATGTTTTTATTGAAATAATTTTAATGTATTTATTTTGGTTATAATTTTGTTCTTTTATTTGTTTTAGGGTTTTTGTCTGTAATTTTTACTAAATATTAATTTAAATTTGCTAAATGAAAACGAGAAATGTTGCCTTGACAACTAGCTGAAATAAGTTGATGTTTATTTTATTTTTCTTATTTTACTTTTAGATAACTAACTTAAAAACTCTGGTACTTAGTTTTTTTTTTTTTATTTTGGAATTAAAAAGTTGGAATTTCATTGCTACTAAAAACATTATAGTGAATTATCAAATCCTATTGGTTTAGTCTAACACAATTAATTTTTTATTGTGGATGGAATGATCCTGTATAATAGAAATGTTTTCCCCCTCTATTTAGCTCCTAGTGTTTTGCTGCATGTGGCCTCTTGAAACCAGCTGATCTTTGGAATGTGGGGTCACCATGGAAACCTTAAAGACCTTAATGAAAGCAGCCTGTTGAGCAGCACCACCCCCAGTTCTCCAGACTCCCTCTCCAAGTGCCGGACGGTGATGCGGGATGATGCCATGAGGTCCGGGTAGAGAAAAAGCCAGGGATCGAAGGTCATGTGAATATGATCATAGCAGGGGTCAACAGTTGAAAACAGCACACGGCTATTTTCCTGGAGACTCTTAAGAGGCTGAAATTGGCAAGACAGCGGACATCTTTTTGGCACAATGGAAGCAGAAGATAATCCCTAATGCCCTGTCCTGGCCCCTAACCGACCCTTAATCACCCCACACAATCAGCACGGCTCATCATACACTCTTGTTTTTTCCAGTCACAGTCATTTAAATATTTTATTTGCCAAATCACTGTTTGATTTAACTATAATTATTTGATTTGATAATTCTGCATTATGATCAGACGTTTGAGTGGTTAATTGCGGGATGGCGGTGGTCTCCACTTCCCTGAATTAGTGTAATCTCAGACAGGTTAATGCTGATCTTGATTAGTAATCTGATTGTTATGGATTTAATCTGACCCAGGCAGGTCCAGAGACTTCACTGTTTTTGCCCAAAGAAGAAGAAACCCTGCAGAAGTGAAGAAAAAGGAATACAGAATAAATGTGAGGGTGATCTCTAATTTCTGCATGCATGTATGTTGAACAACACACTGGCACACAGCTGGCAGCTGATTCATGAGCCTATACTGCAGCACACTCCTCGTATTTAACTAGAAAATAATAATTTCCACCAAAATAATGTAGTTACTGCTACCAAGGGTGCAGGTTTGATTTTGGCATTGGTGGGGACATAACGGCAGACAACAGACCTTTAATTGTTTGATCAAAATTATTGCTAGGGTCAATTTATTAGTCACTGGATATTGGCAGGAACATGTCATAGCGTCCCTACTAAATTCTATACGGCCTTGAAAATCAGAATTTTTTTGGGGATTATTTGAATGTAACAGATACATATAAGAAATTAAAACAAGTAATTTGTTTCGTGCTAGCTAAATTTCACATTTTCTAATCTAGACAAATATATTGAAACTATCCGAAATTCTGTTAATCCTGAAGCAGTGAAAACTGCATCTCCATTTTATGTGTCCTCTTAAGGTGAAAAAAAACCTTGGTTACTAAACAATGGTAAGCACAAAATAACCAAATTTGGTTTTGTATCCAGTAAACATAGCTTAACCATGGTATTTATAGTAAAACTACAAAAAAAAACTTGGATACTACACATTTACTATAGAAAATCATTTAACAAAAAAAAAAAAAGAAATCAGAAAAAAAGATTTGCGATACACACTCCGAAGTCCCGATCTGAATCAAATGATTCGCGATAAATCATCTGATCTAAAACCGAACCAATGATTTACGAACCAGCACGGAAGTCCCGATCTGAATCAAAAGATTCACGAACTCGCTCCGAAGTTCTGATCTAAATCAAATGATCCACTATACGCGAAGTTCCGAAATCAAATGATTCGCGAATCCACTTCGAAGTCCCAATCTGAATCAAATTCTTCGCCATATGCGATCCAGTTGGAGCGCTTCGAAACAGTGAATCATTTTGTGATGGTTTATAGGGCTGGGTTTTGACACAAATTTCACGATTCGATTCTCATTCACAAGCTTGCGATTCGATTCACAATTCAATTCGATTCGATTCCATATTGATTATTTTGGATATATATCAGGTACACATGCCAAATTTTCTCAAGGAAAAAAAAAAATCTTAACTAATGCTGTAAAATATATATGAGAGTCACTTTGGTACTACATTACTAATACTGAAGGTTAAAACTGACCGATTTTTTAGGGTATACAATGGTTTAAATTACACTTAATTAAGTTTTTATAATAAAAGTTACAATGACATAATATTTCTACTTCAATTCGTTTTTTTTAAATATAAACATTTAAATGGTGGCTGTCATAAAAAAAAAAAATAAACATTGAAGAACAGTAAAAAATTATAATAAATATATTATATGGTGCATATATATAGCAAAATGCCCCTCTCTACAGTTTATTTTTCTATCTGACTAATGAGTTTATGGTCACCGAATATGTTTTTCTGAGGTAAATGTGACGTTACATGACATTGTATACAAGCCGTTATACTGACGTCTTTGCGGGGCTAAAACACTGATTAAGCGATTACATGAGACAGGATACAGATTGTAAAGTTGTACTCTTTCTTTTAACTTGCCTTCGGATGTTTAGTCATGATTATTTTGTGCGGAAACTGGTATTAATGTGGAGGAGATGATCAGTTCACGTGCGCCTCGCACTACCGCGTCTGTTGAACCGAGGCGCTACGGTGATCTGTCACTCCACATTAAACAGCGCAAAAAGGGCATTTATTGTTTTCATACTGCAATACAATGGACAGAATTTGAAATCTGAGACTTTGTTTCATATTAAAAGTAGCAAAGCACAATGCTTATTGCAGTATATTGGATGGGAGGTGCCCTTCAATGTTCCGCTCATTAACTGAAAACAGGCTAGACTAATCGATTCTTGGGATTTAAGAATCGATATCGTTCCGTAAAAATCATAATCGATTAAAATCGATATATCATATTTTTTACCCAGCCCTAATGGTTTAACTGATTCAGAGTTTCGAAAAGCCCAGTTTCACCCATCACTGTACGTGCTTTTAAAATAATTCAGCCATGTCAAAATTTGAAAATGAAATCTTTTGATTTGTTTTTTGCTAGGGAATCATTTTAACTGAATGATTGAAGTCACGAATTTGAATCAATCGGACCGGTTCCAGTCTGTTCCTCACTTTTCGCATCTTCAGCCACGTTTACACGACACTGTTAGTACTAATACTGGCTTAGCTCACTAGTTTTATGTCATTAACTGAAATAAGTAAAAACAAGAATGATGTTTACTAATAAAATATCCATATTTTACAAATAAAATATCCATATCATCATTTCTTTCACAGAATACCAACTGGACGCTAACCAATCAGGTTTCAGAAGTGGACATTCAACTGAGACTGCGCAACTGTCAGTCACTGAAGCCTTGTGGATTGCAAAAGCTGATTACAAATCATCGGTTCACATTCTGCTGCATCTATCTTCCGCTTTTGACACTGTGAATCATCAGATCCTTCTGTCCGCCCTCTCATCACTGGGCATCACAGGGATTCCACTTCGCTGGTTTGAATCCTATCTCACTAGTAGGTCTTTCGAGGTGACCTGGGGAGGGGAGGTTTCCAAAGCACATCATCAACGAGCCCAAAAGAGCCCATGTCACACCTCTCTTTATCTCCTTGCACTGGCTACCGGTTGCAGCTCGCATCAAGTTCAAGACATTGATGCTTTCATAAAGAACAGCCACAGGCTCAGCACCCTCCTACTTCCACTCACTATTACGAATCTACATCCCCTCCAGAAGTCTGAGATCTACGAGTGAGCGACGCCTCGTGGTACCATCACAGAGAGGCACAAAATCACTTTCCAGAACTTTTTCGTTCACCGTTCCTGGCTGGTGGAATGAACTTCCCACCCCTATCCGGAATGCTGAATCCCTGACAATTTTCAAGCGACAGCTGAAAACTCATCTTTTTCGTCACCATTTGACTTCATCTTAAAAAAAAAAACTTTGCTTTCTCTTTCCTTAATCTCTCCTTGTCTAGCTTGTACTAATCTGAACAATGCCTGAAACTTTGTATTGCAAGCACTTCCTGCATTTATTTGCCTCTTTATGATGAATCGTTTATTGTATTCCTCAATTGTAAGTCGCTTTGGATAAAAGCGTCTGCTAAATGAAGAAATGTAAATGTAAATATTTTCATTCATCCAACACAAATCTACGAACATGGTAGGGACATGTCCCTAGCGTCCCTACTAATTTCTGTGACCTTGGTTACTACAGATATTGTTACTGTTTTAAAATTATGAGCTTTCCTTAAATCAATGTAAAGTTTCATAATTTTATTTATTTATTTATTATGGTAAGAGGTTTCATGGTCTTTGATTTTATTTATTTTTTATGACTGTGGTAAGAAGGTTTCAGAATTGTCAGCTTATTACAGTCATAAACAAAAAATATTTTATTATTTTATGACAAGACAACTAACAACAATAAGATGGCTACGAGATCTGTGTTAACTTTTTATTTATATTTGTATTTATGTATTTATTTGAGAAGGTTTCATGTTCTTTGAAATTACTTATTTTTTTTATGACTGTAGGTTTCAGGATCCTTGCCAGGTTGTAATTTCTGATTATAGTCATGAAATAGTCATAAAATCTTATTATAGTCATAAACATTTTTTTATTTTTATGACTAGGCTATAATAAGGTTACAAAATCCTTGTTAGCTCTCATTATTTTCTTTCTTTCTTTCTATAAGAATTATGAAAAGGTTTCATGGTCCTTGTAAATATTTGATTAAATTGTTTGTTTGACAGTGATGGCTACATGTTGCCACAGTTTCACTGAATAAAAAGAATTCCGATGATCAACTACGTTTTTAGGCGAAAGCAGTTTTATTCATGATACATTTTTGTAGTTCAGCATCGTGTTTTACAAGGCCTGCATGACCAGTAAACAAGCTTGTAGTAAAACCTAGCGTAATTAATGCATTTTACACTTTATACAGATCTTTACTGCATTCTTTCATCACCGCAACAAAATGCAATGCATACATTTAAACACATCTCACACAGACTGTTGTTGTTGCAGTTTAAAGGAGAGTCATACATATTCATGGATTTGGCGGAGGGGGATGTTGTTTATATAGGTTTTTACCACGGACAGCTTTAGAGTTTTCCACTTTTCCCTCACTATTTCAGTTTTATTGTGCATTGATTGCTGTCGCTGAAAAATGCTACGCATTTAAATTAGTAGTAATGTGTTGGTTGTTAGTGCGGTGTGATGAATCCTCCCCCCCCACAGTGATAATTTGGTTCAGTCCGATCCACAGCTCCGATTCTCTCATCAGTCAGTCAGTCAGTGAGCGCGAGCCTGTGTTAATGAGAGTTCTATTTACAACAGCATCAAACCTCAAAACAAACGCACACTCGGGATTTTAATTAGCGGTAAGTGAATTTTTTATATATATATTTATTTATATGTGAAAATCTAATGCACTAGTAGTTGCATTAATATGTTCTGGAGAGTGGTAGTTATAGTTCAGTAGGTGTACAGAATAATTTTAACTACAATTATAAGACTATCTTAACAAATCACACTTCGGTTCCTTCATTCATATGGAGTCCTGTAATTCGTTTGTTTGTTGCTGATTTTTTCCTTCTGCAATATTTTGCCAAGTAATTAATTAATTCATGGTCGTTTTGCAATTCTTTTAACTTCATAGTCATTTTTTACAAATAATACAATTGTTAAGCATTTTTTTCTATTCGCAATTTGGTTTTAGAAATATTCCACCATTAACCTTAATTTTCTCATTATTTTTGCATATATTAAGCATTTTTCCTTTGTACAGTCGTTGCAGTTGAACTGCCACTACACTGTTGTTGACAATATAAAACTAGTGCAAAACCTTTGGTTAACTTTTCATTGGTCATTAGCCGATTTAAGATTGATATATCTATTCTAAATCTGGAAATTAGGCTGATTTGTGTGTTTTCATGAGTGATACTGAAACTTCTACAGTTACTTTCCCACCCATGAAGTTGCTCTGCAGGTTGTTTCTTCATATAAATAGTGAGATAATGGTGTATGAGGACACCAGTACAGACAATGAACTGGATTTGGAACGCCTTGTTGCCACTATCCATTAGACAAGCTTCTTCTCTTAATATTTTTAAGTCCAGACTAAAGACATTTTTATTTTCTAAAGCTTATGGCTGATGGGATATTTGTATGATTTTATCACTTTTCTGTTTGTTTGTTGTGTTTTTTTCTGTTTTTGATGACTTGCTGGAAAGCACATTGGTCAACGGAAGTTGTAATTAATGGTGCTATATAAATAAATTGTCATTGTCAAATTGTCATTCATTGGATTTAATGCACAAGACTACAAAATATGGATCATAGATGAAAAAATGTATAGTCTTTGATCATATTAAACAGAGCTGAGTTGAACTTTTTGGCTGTGTGAACGGTACAGAAAGGAAAGCAGTTGGATATAACAGACACCCTCTGACAGGTCTAAACACGAATGCACATTCAATGGGCAGAGAGGTATGATGGTTCATGACAAGATGATGAGTGTTTTTTTCACAGCCACAGGTGGGTGGAAAACCGGCTTTTGACTTGTTCTCAGATCTTAGTAGTTGGTAAAGCCTTGTGATTGGCATTGTGCAATAACTCAAGGTGCTGTCCTGTAAGAACCTCATTTCGCTTGAAGTGCCTGCTTTATGCTTGGATGCACCATCATTGGTCTAATTTTTTCCTTAACAAACAAGCTTATCGTGTACCTGTTACCCTGAGGCTTATCTGAATCTGTTTTCACTGGAATTGTCCTATAATTGACACACACAGTGCTATTTGCATGTCTTCAGAGGTGTTGGTATTGTGACATAGGAAGGAAAACTCCTTAAGCACATAGCCGCAGTCTGTTGGTGTTGTTGTGCTGAAGATTTGTTCTTGCTTCGAGGCTCGAGTGATCCTCCTTTATCTGTCCTTGCAAAGTAAGTGGCTTTTCCAGTCTGAAGAATGCATGCTAGAAGATTGATTTACAATTGTTGTTCTCAGAGAGGCGTGTGCGCCTGAAAGTTTGATTTGTTTTAGAGTGACACTTTTTCGCCAAACCAACTAAACATTCAAAAAAATTAATCAAATTAAAGTAGGGGTGGGCGATATGGCCAAAACAATTATCACGAAACACCAGTCCTCCATGCACCCTAACTCTTCATATCATTTTATCGAGGAAAATTCTATCACAATAATTTTTTTTCATATAGTCGATATTGATAATTATCACGATAAATGTCAAATCTTTATTTCTTTCAAATTTAAAGCCAGATTTTTGCTCCAAAGTGAAAGTTGTAGAAACCAGGCCATTAATTTTCCTTAACAAAATAAATATCTAAATAGAACAATTAATTTCTTAGTTTCTGCATGTTCTAATGAGTGATATTGTTTCAAATCAAGAAACAGATTTGGGTTGCCTGATAATATTAATAGTAATATCACTTTTTTGTCTCTTAGAAATGCACATTTGATAGTAGCTTCAGTTAGGATGCAGAGGTACATTTTTGTTCATTATCAAAATCAGTAACATCTGTAAAAATTGTAGCAACCTATGGTTAAATTTATTCTGACCAAGGTTTTTTTTTTTTAATTAAGCATTGGTCTCCCATAGTAGCATACATTTAAATCATGATAAACACAGTTAAAACCACACATATAGC
>NW_015552593.1:1637086-1642487 GCF_001515605.1 Sinocyclocheilus anshuiensis | reverse complement strand
CATGGTTTTTTGGTTTAATTTGTAGTAAAACCATGGTTAATTTTCGTAAGGGAAGTGTTAATTAAACTATTTCTAAATGCCAAAATCACAGCATTCTATGTCCAGTACTTTTTTGGTAACTCTCTCGCTCTCTCAGGATTTCCCCGGTTTTTATATATATATTTATTTATATGTGAAAATCTAATGCACTAGTAGTTGCATTAATATGTTCTGGAGAGTGGTAGTTATAGTTCAGTAGGTGTACAGAATAATTTTAACTACAATTATAAGACTATCTTAACAAATCACACTTCGGTTCCTTCATTCATATGGAGTCCTGTAATTCGTTTGTTTGTTGCTGATTTTTTCCTTCTGCAATATTTTGCCAAGTAATTAATTCATGGTCGTTTTGCAATTCTTTTAACTTCATAGTCATTTTTTACAAATAATACAATTGTTAAGCATTTTTTTCTATTCGCAATTTGGTTTTAGAAATATTCCACCATTAACCTTAATTTTCTCATTATTTTTGCATATATTAAGCATTTTTCCTTTGTACAGTCGTTGCAGTTGAACTGCCACTACACTGTTGTTGACAATATAAAACTAGTGCAAAACCTTTGGTTAACTTTTCATTGGTCATTAGCCGATTTAAGATTGATATATCTATTCTAAATCTGGAAATTAGGCTGATTTGTGTGTTGATACTGAAGATACTGAAACTTCTACAGTTACTTTCCCACCCATGAAGTTGCTCTGCAGGTTGTTTCTTAGTGAGATAAGTATGAGGACACCAGTACAGACAATGAACTGGATTTGGAACGCCTTGTTGCCACTATCCATTAGACAAGCTTCTTCTCTTAATATTTTTAAGTCCAGACTAAAGACATTTTTATTTTCTAAAGCTTATGGCTGATGGGATATTTGTATGATTTTATCACTTTTCTGTTTGTTTGTTGTGTTTTTTTCTGTTTTTGATGACTTGCTGGAAAGCACATTGGTCAACGGAAGTTGTAATTAATGGTGCTATATAAATAAATTGTCATTGTCAAATTGTCATTCATTGGATTTAATGCACAAGACTACAAAATATGGATCATAGATGAAAAAATGTATAGTCTTTGATCATATTAAACAGAGCTGAGTTGAACTTTTTGGCTGTGTGAACGGTACAGAAAGGAAAGCAGTTGGATATAACAGACACCCTCTGACAGGTCTAAACACGAATGCACATTCAATGGGCAGAGAGGTATGATGGTTCATGACAAGATGATGAGTGTTTTTTTCACAGCCACAGGTGGGTGGAAAACCGGCTTTTGACTTGTTCTCAGATCTTAGTAGTTGGTAAAGCCTTGTGATTGGCATTGTGCAATAACTCAAGGTGCTGTCCTGTAAGAACCTCATTTCGCTTGAAGTGCCTGCTTTATGCTTGGATGCACCATCATTGGTCTAATTTTTTCCTTAACAAACAAGCTTATCGTGTACCTGTTACCCTGAGGCTTATCTGAATCTGTTTTCACTGGAATTGTCCTATAATTGACACACACAGTGCTATTTGCATGTCTTCAGAGGTGTTGGTATTGTGACATAGGAAGGAAAACTCCTTAAGCACATAGCCGCAGTCTGTTGGTGTTGTTGTGCTGAAGATTTGTTCTTGCTTCGAGGCTCGAGTGATCCTCCTTTATCTGTCCTTGCAAAGTAAGTGGCTTTTCCAGTCTGAAGAATGCATGCTAGAAGATTGATTTACAATTGTTGTTCTCAGAGAGGCGTGTGCGCCTGAAAGTTTGATTTGTTTTAGAGTGACACTTTTTCGCCAAACCAACTAAACATTCAAAAAAATTAATCAAATTAAAGTAGGGGTGGGCGATATGGCCAAAACAATTATCACGAAACACCAGTCCTCCATGCACCCTAACTCTTCATATCATTTTATCGAGGAAAATTCTATCACAATAATTTTTTTTCATATAGTCGATATTGATAATTATCACGATAAATGTCAAATCTTTATTTCTTTCAAATTTAAAGCCAGATTTTTGCTCCAAAGTGAAAGTTGTAGAAACCAGGCCATTAATTTTCCTTAACAAAATAAATATCTAAATAGAACAATTAATTTCTTAGTTTCTGCATGTTCTAATGAGTGATATTGTTTCAAATCAAGAAACAGATTTGGGTTGCCTGATAATATTAATAGTAATATCACTTTTTTGTCTCTTAGAAATGCACATTTGATAGTAGCTTCAGTTAGGATGCAGAGGTACATTTTTGTTCATTATCAAAATCAGTAACATCTGTAAAAATTGTAGCAACCTATGGTTAAATTTATTCTGACCAAGGTTTTTTTTTTTTAATTAAGCATTGGTCTCCCATAGTAGCATACATTTAAATCATGATAAACACAGTTAAAACCACACATATAGCACCTCAATACCATGGTAAAAATATAACTATATGTTTTTTAAGGTAGCCTATTTGTATGAAAAACAGTAGTCTAAAAACCTTCAGTATAAATGCACACATGCTATAGCTTAATCACAAATACATCCTATAATTACCATTACTCCTGTATTAAAATTCAGTGTGAATATCCCAAGTTTCTGCCACAATAGCTTGGTGCAGTGAGTGTTACTACAGTAAATCCATGGTAAATGATGGCGATGTGTAGATTGAAAAGCCTTCTGACTGTCTCGTTGCACACAGTGTTCCTCCAGTTTGGCTTTAAACTCATAAAAGTCATTTGTGTTCATTGCTGAATTCAAGCACTGGATCTCACAGCGCTGTTTAGTGCTCGCGTGACCGATGCCTTGTCCAAATACACACACTTGTGGTGGAAAAGATCAGCCCGTTTCTCAGAGAAGGGACAGAGCGGTGTGGAATAAAGGTAAATTATGTGAAAAATAATAACGTTTTTTTAAAAACTAAGCATTAATACATATTGCACCCCATAAACACAATCAAGCCTAGAAAAAAAATAGTGAACCACCCCTTTAATATTTAACTTACATTGGAAAGGTTTCCGTGACCTCTTGCGCGATCTTGGCATAAAGTCTCACGATTTATTTCCAGAACATGATGCATGGTGGGATACACTAAGCCTCGAATACTGCTCCGCAGCGGTGGATTGTGGAGCGGAGTGTGGATTTAGTGTGCGTTAAGGACACTGCGCTTTGGCATTTTTAAGACCTGGGACAGTCTTGCGTGTAATGTTGCTGTTTGAGCATAAACAATATCTGCAAAGTTACGAAGCTGAAAGTTCAATGCAAACGGAGATATCGTTAAAATTCTGGCGGTTTAATGTCTACAAAAATGGCTGGTAGAGATTACAACGAGGTACTTCCCGGGTTCGTGACATCAGAAACCCAGATAAACCCCGCCCTCGGGAAAAGGCAGGAAAGGGGGCGACATCTGCTCTAGTGAGCTCGCGCCGCGCGGCAGTTTCAACTTTATCCGAGCGGATAAACGGTCCGTGTGGCACGCTGTTTCGTTCCGCTTTTGGCGCATAAACATTGTATCGAACATTTATCGAACTCTTCATATCGTTTTATCAAGGAAAATTAAATCGTGATAATTATCGTTATCGAATTATCGCCCAGCCCTAAATCAAACTTAGAGAAAATTCTGTTTTCATTTATTCACCCAGTTGTTCCAAGACTGTTTGAGTTTTTTTTTTTTTTTGTGGTCTTCTTTCTTGCAGCTACAACTAAGCTTGAATGCAAGCAAAAGGATTATAAATAAAGCCTAAATGACTTGTTGGCTTTACTGTAAGTCTTACGATATCTTTGTGTGATGGACAGACAGTTATTAACTAAACTTCATTAGTTAATGGAAGAAGTACCAATCATACTTTTGAGTTGGATATTTTCAATTGATCTTTTGAATTTGTTTCATCTGGTTCACAAACCTTGTCTGAGTGATTTCATTCACAAATTGATGGATTTGGTTCTTGTGTTCAGCTAATTGATTCAGTCATTTGATCACAGTGGTTAACAGCACTGGAGGGAAAGTTTATCATGACTTAATATTCTGTGTCTTCCACAAAATCGATACTTTAGTGGATATGATACTTTATGGGGATTCTGCATCCTTTTATGAAGACTGAAATTGAAGCTTGTAATTAAATTGGCTGGTTTTGATTGCTTCTATTGTCATCATCGGATAAAAGCGTCTGCTAAATGACTTAATGTAAATGTAATGTAAAAGTAAATTGAAAACAGTGACAAGCAGTCCTTACAATTTCTGCATTTGTGTTACAATTTTGGTATTATTTATTATACTATTATAGTTTTTTATTATTATTATTTTTTACATATTTTCAGTTTTCTTTTTAATTTTTTGTAATTTTGTCATTTTTATCAGTTTTTTATTCACTTCATTTCAGTTTTTATTTATTTCCAGCTGGTAATTTTTAGTGCTTCAGTTTAAACTTATTTCAGTTAGCTGCCAAGGCATTTCTAATTTTCGTTTAATTTAGGTTTATCCTTTATTGCTTTATTTCATTTAACAAAAATGTTTTTAATAGTTCTAGTTTTAGTTGTGATAGTTTTAGTTTTCATTTGCATATGATGCAAATGATGACAGGAGTTTCATTTTTTTCTTTAAGAAGTCTTGCACTTGCCCCCTCAGATCTAGACTGGTCCAGAGCAGAGGTCTCCAGACGGGTCAGATTTAATCTGATTAATTGATTTAAAGATAAACCCCCATAAATCCCACCCGGCAGAGAGTTGTACCACCTGAGGACCTGTCGGGGGATGTGGTCACTGGCAAACCCTCTCTCTGACCTCACGCACTTCCTCCTGGGACTGTTTGTGGAGGTGTTCATGTCTCATTCACTTTCAGGTTGAACAAACAGGACTGTGGGTTTTGAGTTGGTTTGAAGTGTTAAACTGCCATTGAATTTCTTTCGCTGCTTCTTGTTTATGAGTTTCTTGATATCTCTCTAAAAACATTATGAGCAGTTTGACAATGTTTGGTGCTGATTTAATGCTAATATGTATGATATTGACAATATAATTGAATTATAGCAAATACGATGTAAATATATCAGGGCTCAAAAATACGGATGCCCAGATGATTTGGGCAAAAACATTTAAGTTTCAACTGTTACAAATTACAACTGTTGACTGCTTGGGTTTTATGGCATTCAGACTTAGGCTATACATTTGGTTTTGTTTGAAGTATTGGACATTGTTTTGCAGTTTCTGATTTTAAAATGGCACCATGGTTAACTAGCTGTTTGGTGGCTAGTTTAGATTGGGCTTTTTAAAAAATGTGAGAAGACAACCAGATTTTACTCGCCAGTGTGAGTTGGAGGCTAAGTATAAGTTTAGCTCAGATATATTTCCACTTGCCGAACACTCTCTGACTGAGCACTTCAGCGTTTCACTCTCCGTCAAGCGATCTGTGCTGTTTTTCAGTTAATCTG
>NW_015552593.1:1608197-1636974 GCF_001515605.1 Sinocyclocheilus anshuiensis | reverse complement strand
ATATATATATATATATATCAGTCTGGCGAGTAAACAAAAAAATGTACTAGCCAATTGCGATTCAATTGCCAAGGTGTTCGTAGAGGGCTGGAATAGTTGTAATAGTCTTGGAAGCATTAAACAAATAGGCCTAAGTAATGTTTTGCACTGCATGCCATCCAACAAAAGTGTGTATGAAGGGAGAGATAATGCTGATGTTAATTGATCAAAATAATCTCAAAACGACCAGACATTGGCTGAATTGTTGGCTTGGATGATTGTTAGTCTGTATACAGGTCTTGTCTGTTTTTTTTTTTGCTTCATTACACCTTTAAAATGGCATCATTAGAGGCGTGTAGTTCACTTAGTGTTTGTTTCTGGTGTTGTTCCCAGTAAGTGATAATTCTTCTGTGGAGCACAAAAGGCAGAACGACAACTTTGGTCAACCTTCATTGTCATTGCATGGAAAAAATATGCAATAAAAGGAAATGTGACTGTCATTAATTTGCTGGCTAACATCTCCTGTAGTGTTCCATAGAAGAAACTAAGTCAAACAGGTTTGGAACAACATGACAGAATCTTCATTTTTTGGGTTAACTATACCTTTATCATCATATCTCAGTCTTCAACTAGCAGCTAGCAGCTGGATTCCCCTGAGGCTGTAGCGGTTAACAGTAGCCTAGATATTGTCTTGATTCACAGGTGTGGACTGACATCACTGTGGCTCTGAATCACGTGAAATTAAACACACCCCTTTAACGCAATGTGAGAGAGAAACAGCATAATTACAGCCAATAGCTAATTAATATAGAGATTTATGTAAACATTTAGAATACATATGGTATTTGAACTTAAATTACATTTTTAGGTTGAGACTTTAAGAAAAGCATTACAGTTTGTAAGGGATTAAATCCACCACTTTGTGGTTGTTAAATGTTAAAGGAATTGTTCACCCAAAATAGTTCACTCCCCCTCTGGCTATTCAAAATGTAGATGAGTTTATTTCTTCATCTGAACAGATTGCATCATACTCACCAGTGGATCCTCTGCAGTGAAGAATGAGTGCCGTTTGAATGAGAGACCAAACAGCTGATAAAAACATCGCAATAATCCACAAATGATCCACACGACTCCAGTCCATCAGTTAACTTCATATGAAGTGTAAAGCTGCATGTTTGTAAGAAACAAATCCACCATTAGGACATTTTTAACTTTAAACCATTGCTTCTGAACAAAACGCTGTCCATAACTGTCCAAAATCAATAATATTCCTCCAGTGAAAAAGTATCTGTTCTCTGTTGTCCTCTCACATCAAAATCCACAAACATATTTGTTTAGAACTATTTTGAAATAAAACATTGCATGATCTGTGCATATTTGTCCTCTGATTCAGACAAGACTACTTTTTCACTGGAGAAAGCAATATTATAGATAGAGGACTTGTAGTTTTGCCTGAAGGCAATGATTTAAAGTTAAAAACTTTGTTTATTACAAACAGTGTTGGGGAGTAACTAGTTGCATGTAACGAAATTACGTAATTTAATTACAAAATAAATGAAATTGTAATCAGTTACAGTAAATGTGTAATTAAATTACAGTTACTTATGAAAATGGGCAAAGGGGGTTACATCTGAATTTTTCACACACACACACACACACACAAGTTTTGTTTTAGCCCAGACTTTGTTGAAGTTTCACTACTCCTTTGTGTAACTTCCTACTTAATCAGACCGCTGCAGGTCACGTGAAAACACAACAATGTCAGCATACTACAACTTTAAAAACTGTGCATTGGTGTGTCATATAAACTCTTGATTAAAACTATAGGCCTCATTCATGAAACATTTGTAAATATATGAATACATTCAGAGTAATTGGCATGTAAAATGGACCTTCCTGAAAACCAGATTCACAAACCTCTGATTCGATAGTTAAACGTGTGAATGTTAATAAGCCACTGCAGACAGCAAGCCAAATAAGTTGAACCTCAATCTCTTAAAGATTACCTAGCTATATTGGCAAACAAACTCATAAAATATTATTATATTACATATAGCGTTATCAAAATGCAGTGTTTAAAAAAATGAAACATTTGGATGTTTTACACATCATTTACACATGGTTGGGAGCAGGTGTAAATTTTTTTGTGTACCAAATAACATTTTGAAAATATGAAAATTTTCTTGAATCCAAATATGTATGCCAGTCCAATGACTTAATGAACAGTTTACACACACACACACACACACACACACACACACACACACACACATTTGTTTTTGTGAATTGTGGGGACATTCAATAGGCATAATGGTTTTTATTCTGTACAAACTGTATGTGCTATTGCCCTACACCAACCCTACCCCTTACAGGAAACTTTGTGCATTTTTACTTTCTCAAAAAAACTCACTCTGTATGATTTATAAGCGTTTTGAAAAATGGGGACATGGGGTAATGTCCTCATAAGTCACCTTCTCCTTGTAATTCCTATGTCATACCCATGTCATTATACAAATTTGTGTCCTCATATGTCACAAAAACACACACACACACACACACACACACACACACACACAGATTTAATTGATTTCTTTCCCAAATTGCATTGACTGCTCTAAAATATGAGATGCCAATGTTTCAGGAATTTAGTACACAGAATAGGACACATGATTATTTAATAACAGTTTAATTTGGGTTTATGTATATATAATTTAATTTCAAAAACAGTATCATTATCAGCTATTAAACTATTTCTTGTTATGATTTTAAGTCTGTAATTAACCTCAGATTGATCTCAAAGTAAGTCTGATTTTGTGGAGGCTATGCTTTAAAGGGGACATCGGATTCCCCTTTTCCACAAGTTGGTATGATTCTTTAGGGTCTTAATGAAATATCTGCAACATAATGACCTGCTGCTCACCCCACCCCTCTCTTCCGTGGAAGAACAAAGGTGATTTGCAAGTAATCATAAAAAATATAAAGTGTGAGATTTAATTCTTCTGCAGGTGCAGCTGGATCATGAACAGTGGGTACTCCATCCTTGAGTTTGAACTTTTTAGCAAAACCTGCTTTGAATTGTCCCTCATTCAGAAAGAACATAGACATAAAGACATAAACAAATTTAGGTGTATTCGGTGGCGCGTTACAATCAAAAACAGAACTAATCCACTGTGTCTTCAGTGGCTCTTGATGTCGGGATGTTCTACATCCAACTACAAAACACCTGCATTGCTTACGAGACATTGTTTTCAATACAGCTGCTGAGGGCGGAGATATGCAAATTCGGAACAGTCCGTCAGCAGTCGTGGGTGGGGCCTGAGCAGTATGACATCAGAAAATCAAAATGGCTTGATAACTGAGACTGTTTAGGTTTTTTGGGGATTAAACAAAAGAAGTGAATTGATATTTATCATTGTAGGGTGGTTATGTTCACACACTGCTAAGACACATTTATATGCAAACACCATGTAAAAGTGAATTTTGCATCCAATGTCCCCTTTAAAATTAAAGTATTATAATCTTAATTCAAGTGATAAAGGATTTTGAAAGTCTGACAGTATTCAGCGCTACTGTAAGATTAACCCTGACTGGTTTACATGTTTGAAAATAATTAACAGTTGAAAACATTAGAAATTTAGAAAAGTAATCAAATGTAATCAGTTACATTACTTCAATAAAGTAATTGAAAAGTTACACTACTTATTATATTTTACATAGAGTAACTTGTGATCTGTAACCTATTACATTTCCAAAGTAACCTTCCCTTCCCAAACATGCAGCTTTTAGCTTCACAAGTCGAATGGATTGATTGTGGATTACTGTGATGTTTTTATCAGCTGTTTGGACTCTCATTCTGATGACACCCATTCACTGCAGAGGATCCATTGGTGAACAAATGATGCAATGCTAAAATTCGCCAGATATGTTACCATCTTGGATAGCCTGAGGGTGAGGGTACTTTGCTAGGACACCTGTGTGAAAATATTTTTTGGTTAAAAGTAATGGCAAAAATTGCATTTACAGTCATACATTTTAAGTGTGACTTAAGTGTCCAAATACATTCACTGTACAGCATTATAGAATGGGTGCAAAATGACAAATTATAGGGTTAGTTTTGTATCAACAGGACAATGTTGAGGCATTTCAGTTCAGTGAAAACATACAGCAGGTGGAATTTGCCCAAAAATGTGGAGAATGCATCTGCAGCCTGTGATGTTTTCACAGGTGCGCTTATCTACATTGTAGGAAAAGTGAAGTTCTACAAACACGATAAGATCACCCAATAAAATTTACCACAGGATCTGCAAGACTCATTGTTTAGCATTAATTTCATTATTACATAATTGGATGTTTATATAATCTGACTCAACTGGGCAGATTGTGCAATGTAATGAGCTTTTATTGCATGATTGCATATTCCACCACAGACGTCATCAACATTTCTGGACAGTCTAGACATTTTAATTACCCCAGTGTTTTTTGTTTTTTTTTTGCCTCGTTTTGAAATATGAGAAAAGATATTAAAAAAGATATTAGCAGATATTTCGACATAGAACTAATCATACTTCATTCTTCAATTATTATATTGTTAGTTAGCTAAAGCAAGCAACACTATTACAATGGATCACACTTAAGGTAATTTCATACATTGTCCCACCCATTTGTATTTTTGACATGGATGATATCTCATATCATAAAGTTTGTTGAGGAGAGGTGTGCAGCGCTATTATTTTTATGATATTATTATATCATTTTCAAGCATATGATTTCCACCTGGCAGACGATAAAATGGGCATAAAATCCTATAGACTTACACTGAAGGAGAGTCTTGTTTTTTTTGTTGTTCTTTTACAGATATTCAAAATGAAGAAGCCAATACCTGTAGACAAAGCATCTTGAAGAGAAAGAGGCCAGTGTGAGTGTGTGACTGTATCTGTGTGTACGCATGTGTATATGTGGATGAGATTCCATAGGCCATGTCTGTCCCCACCAAACTAGAGAGGACAGTATGTGTCCTCCTTCCCACCAAGGAGACATTGGACATCACAGTGGGGGTAAATATTCAGCTCTTGTAATATTTCATATTGTTATCTGCAGCAATGACAAATGACAAAAAGTAATAACCTACGGAAGGCTGTACTTTATTTTGTAATAAACAGTATATAAAATGTGCAGATGTGTGTTTGTTTATTGAGTTGAATGCAAGCATTTAGAATCAGAATGCATTTTAAAATCATGTTTTTGTATCTGATTCATTGTCAAATCTGTTTTTCTTTTCCTCCAAGCTAAAAGCAACGGGTCAAGATGTGTTTCACAGTGTCTGTGAGCTTCTCGGGGTTAAAGAGCTGCACTACTTTGGATTGACTTTAGTCAAAAGTAAGAATTGATTCTTCCCAATTGCAGTGTACCCTTTTAAAGGTCGCAACAGGGGGATTTGCAGTAGTGGTTAAACGGATCGTAGTTGATCCGTGATCCGTACGGACCAAGCCCCACGGTTCGGCACGCATGTGATCCGCGGATTAATTGCAAAATTTAACCATAATAGAGTATAAGTTTATCATTTGTTCGTATTTACACAAGCAAGCGAATTTTAAACAATTCCAGAGAGAAAAGGCGAAAGGGAACTCCATTCGTTACATGCACGCTGTTTTCTACGCGCACAGCTGCACACACATGAAGCACGCACACGCGTTTCAGATGGCGCGCAAACACCGAACTGAATCCTCTTCTGAATCCTCTGAACAGACACATACACATAAAATTATGACAAAATACCCATCTCGACAATCATTCAGGTAAACGCAGTCAGTTATGTCTCAAGTGAATGAAAACAGCTGAGAAAGAAATCGGATGTGATGTGTATCATTTTATCGGATCCGTTCATCAGGTCTTAAAGGGACAGTGGCTTATAAATACTGGTGCTGTCATTAATGATCATCAAACAACAAAACAGCTGTGATAAAAATCTATATTTAATTTATACAATGAACACTATGCAGTGTTATTTTCCCTAATTATTACATTTCTGTATTTGATACTACCAACCTTATTTTATTTGTAACATATTGCGTTGTGTTGATCTATGATTGTAATTTGTGTATTTGTTCTTATTTTTACTGGCTGTTCTCTTGTCTCTTTAATCATGTTTAAACTTTCTTAGTTAATCTAGTAGTATTTGCTGTGGTATCAAAAGAAATACTTCGCATTAAGTAATAAATGGAAAGCAAGATAAATTGAAATATTTTTCTTTTCTTGCTGATCCGAAAAATGATCCGATCCGTGGGTCAAAAACCGTAATGTGATCCGAACCGTGAGATTTGTGATCCGTTGAACCACTAATTTGCACTGATGTCATAGCAGAATCACTTTTAGTTCACCAGAGAATCTTTCAGTGAACAGTTCTTAAAAGAACCATTGTTTTCTTAGTGTAAAGAACATTATAATAATCTATAGAACTTTTTCCGCTATAAAAACCTTTTGTGCAATGGAAAGGTTCCATGAATTTTAAAGGTTCTTCATGGAACCGTAGATGCGAAAGAACCTTTATTTTTTAGAGTGTATGTGAATCTCAAAGGAAGTGTGTTTTTGTATCTACTGTAAATGGAAATTGTAGCCACATTTGAGCTGCTTTATTTGTCTTTCACTGAAGACTTTCGAATGCAAATGCTTACAGCTCAAGGCCTTCAGGTTGTTTGCCAATTCAAGCAATGTATGAACTGCACCTGAATAACATAATCTGCAAAGACACAAACTTGCTTTTGTTCCCAGGGAAATTTGAATTAAATCCAGTTCAAACTAATGTGGCATCTAATATTTGTCTTTTGCCATTCCAATCAGGCTCTCTCTATATTATTCTCTTTTTGCTCTCATTTTCAACCTCTCATTCAAAAGCCTCATTCCAGCTTCTTCTTCCCTTGAATACCTTTTTACGATTTTTTTGTGTCACTCTCCTCTTGGATAAGAGCGTCTTTGTTTTTGTGTATTTGAGGGCTGGTGACCCCTGAGGCTTGGAATCAAGCTATATTAACTTTGTTAAGCCTGGAATTCACCATGATTCACCACTTCACTGCAGAGAGGCAGCAGGAGAGAGCAATTGATATTGGCTGAGCGTTTAGCAGGGTCACAACCTTCTCGTCATGAACCTCGGATAAAGAGACAGTGAGTCAGAAAGAGTTTGAGTCATTTAGTGAGGGAGGTAGTGATGCGAAGTTAGCAGTGATAAAGCATGGATAAACTGAACGGAATGTGAACTTGCACTTGTAAAAACATAACATAAAGTGTTAACAAGTTCACATACATTTTTCTGTGTTTGTACAGATACTGAAACATACAATATAAACATTCTGACAGCATCTAAAACTTAATATGAATTACTCTGAATTTTCATAATCACTCATAATTTATTACTGTATTTATAAATACTGTATATAATAATATTTTTGTTTAAACTGTGATACACTACCATTCAGAAGTTGAGAGGAAATATGATTTCTTAAAAAAAAAAAACTTTTATCCAGCCTTACATTAAATTGATCAAAAGTAATCAAAACAATGTAAAAAAAATCTATTTCAAATAAATTCTGTTATTTTGAACTTTCTATTCATTAAATGAATCCTGAAAATAAATGTTTTTTTAATAATTAAAAGTAATGTTTCTTGAGCTGCAAATCAGCATATTAGGATGATTTCTGAAGGATCATGTGAAACTGTAAACTGGAGTAATGATGCTGAAAACTCAGCTTTGCCATCACTGAAATAAATTACATTATAAAATATATTCACTAATATTATGTGTTATTCACAATAATATTCACTAATATATTCACTAATACGGTTATGGTTTTACTATATTTTTAATCAAATAAATGCAGCCTTTGTGAGCATAAGAGACTTCTTTTAAAAACATAAACAATTCCATACTTTTGACCAGTAGTGTACTTAGACTATATTTATGAGTATAATAGAGTATAAATATGAATGTCTTATGTTTGCATATTTAAAAAAATTAAATTACTTAATTTTATTATTTGATTATTTTACAAAAATATATGAAGAAATGATAATCCTAACCCTAATAATAATGTTCTTTGTATAAATTATAACAATGTTTTTAAATAATGGTAATTGAAATTTAGTGTAAAGTGTAATGATTAGCTTTTTTGTTGCTGACAGTACATTGCTATTGTACATGTCAGTGCCTATTCAAACATATGATAATCTATGTGTGTATCACTACTTTGCATACAAATACTAAAGAGGTCACGTTGGCAAATGAAATAAATCACATGGACCACTTGAATGAAAAGAATGTGCTTGAAACCTTGTTTCTAAACACTTTGGGAAATAACATCTATTTATTGGTCTTAGCTAAATCTTCTTTCATCTTTCCATTGTGACATTTATTTAAACCATCTTAATTCCATTCTTGCACAAGCTCCTTTTTAGAAGTGTTTACACGATTTACTCAAAGCGCTAGAATTCTTTTGCAATCGCAATCGCTCTGGCATGAGGCTGCTAGTTTTTACTGGGGTAAGTTTTGTCTGCGGCTGGGGTTGTTGCATACCCTGCGTTCACCAATGACTCAACGGGTCTTTTCATTCCAGCCGTCTCCCTAATTGAGGTCATTGTTGGGCAGATTTCATGCATGAATTCTTGATGCCATTGTTTGCATGCCAAAAGCATTTACGCTTGTTTCCTGTGTGTCCTTTCTGGGCTGTTTTAGACAATGAGCACATCTTTCTGGACTTGGAAGAGAAACTTGCTACGTACTTTCCTAAGGAGTGGAAACAGGACTCAGGAAAGGTGAGCATAACACGGTCCTCCATCATTATCAGTAGTACCATGGTGTTCTTTTACATATCTGTAAAATACATGGTTCATCGATGTGATAATCATATAAATATAAATAGTGTTGTGATTGTACTGATTCCATCACAGCATGACTGTACCATGTGCTCCGTGTTCCTTGTGGTCATCAGCGTGGTTACTGTATGATAGTAAAGATAAACACTAGTAGGCCGGTCGGGATGTGGGAGTGACTTCATAATGAGGGGGTTGCCACAGTAACCTGTCAAGCCTGTTCTTTCTCTCGGCAGGGGTCACAGAGGAGGTCAATCCCTCCCCTGCTCTGTCTGAAGGTCCAGTACTATGTGGAGAATGGCAGACTCATCTGGTAAGAAACAGGCCAGAGATTCCCGAACGTTTGAAGGGAGGAATCCTCTCCTTGGCCTCTTTCCTTCATTAGTTTTAATCCACCAGGGTGTGAGGCCAGTTTGAGTGGGCTTGTGATCTGGTTTGATCTGGCCTGTCTTTGAAAGCTGTTTTTATTAGGAAGAATTTTCCTCCCTCATCTGGGTGTGGTGTAACTGAAAACTGCTTATTATGAAACTCAGCCTAACTTTAGATTTTATTGAATGTGGCAAATGAGTGGAGGATTTTGAAGATAGACCGAGGAGAGTCTTTCATTAAATTTATTTTTATTCATATTTAGTTTTGCTGGATTAATATAGTTAAATTAGAAAATGATGGCAGAATTTATTTTGTTCTATTTTAAAATTTTAAATTAGGCTTGATGTGAATTCTTAGAAACATTTCATTTCAAACATTTAATTTTTCAGTTTAGGGGCTGTTTTAATGCTTTTGAAAGAAGTCTCACACTCACCAAGGCTGCATTTATTTAACAATAATAATGTTAAATATTACAATTTAAGATAACACTTTCTATTTTAATACATTTTTTAAATGTAATTTATTTCTGTGATGGCAAAGCTGAATTTTCAGCATCATTACTCCAGTCTTCAGTGTCACATGATCCTTCAGAAATCGTTCTAATATGCTGATTTGCTGCTCAAGAAACATTTTTTTAACATTACTATCAATGTTGAAAATAGTTGTGCTGCTTAATATTTTTGTGGAAACAGTGATACATTTTTGAAGGATTCTTTAAAGTGTTAGTTCACCCACAATTTTGGTCATTTATTACTCACCCTCATGCCGTTCCAAACCCGTAAGACCTTTGTTCATCTTTGGAACACAAATTAAGATATTTTTGATGAAATTTGAGAGCTTTCTGACCCTCCATGGACTATTTTACTAATGTCCTTACTAAGTTTCTGGGTCTGGGAACATTTCAGTTGCACTGCTTTTTTATGGAGGGTCAGAAAGCTCTCGGATTTGATCAAAAATATCTTAATTTGTGTTCCAAAGATGAACAAAGGTCTTACGGGTTTGGAACGGCATGAGGGTGAGTAATTAATGACGAAAATTTTCATTTGAGTGAACTAAACCTTGGCTTTAATAAATAGAAAGTTCAAAAGAACAGGATTTATTGGAAATATAATTATAAATAGGAAATAATTCTTGCTAAAACATTTATATTTGATGTCTAGTTTATTTTTCTCATGCTCTTTTTCTTACTCTTTTTCTGTGTTCTCAGTGAGCGTAAAGCGAGAAAACTGTACTACTATGATCTGCGGGAACGTGTCCTGCGCTCAGAATGCCGACAGCAGGAGGAAGTGTATTTCCAGCTTGCAGGATACGCCCTACAGGCCGATCACTCTGACCACCCCTCAGACAGCCACAGTCAGGGACACACTGTGTATTTCCAACCCAAAGAATACTTTCCACCCTGGGTAAATCTTTATTAGAGTGTATAAAATACAATCACATACATTTGCATCCAAGCAAGTGGTGCTTACTTCGTTTTTAATCATATAAAGATTTGGTTTAAAAGTTGGTTTACTTGGTTGAAAAGTCCAGCATTTGTGGTATTTGGACGCTGGTATGCTATCGTCTTTAGTCCAGGGTTTTTAACTAACAAGACTTTCATGGACAACCAGCTTCACCAGAAAGACCATGCTGACTGACTAGCATTTTTTTAAAAACACCAAACCAGCAAATTCTTCTTGTGCTTTTACAGCAGGGGTTTGATTAAAGTTTTTGTAAGTCTAATAAAGCACGGTGAGAGCCCACACTCATTTTATAATCACGCATGACCCGTGTCTGCTCTCTTATAGATAATTGCGAAGCGTGGCATTGACTACCTGCTGTGTCACGGGCCCAAGGTTCATAAAGAGCTGTGGGGGATGTCCTCGCGTGAGGCTATCCTGCTCTTTATCAGAGAATCCTGCCGTCTGGAGGATGTCCCAGTCACCTTTTATCGCCTACAGAAGGTCAGAGGTCATGCACGGTTATCAGAATGTCTTGCTGTAGGTCAAGACATTCTCAGCTGTGGAATGTGAAAATATTTTCATCAAAGTAGAAGTTAAAGGTGAAGTCATTTCTGCACTACTAGTGGCACCTGATGGAACTGCAGTGTGCTTGATTGAGTAATATTACAACAGCAGCTCAACCAATGCTAGAATGATCTCTGAAGGATCATGTGGCAGAACATTAAAATAAATTGTAGTAATATTTCAATTTTTTGAGTATTTGATCAAATAAATGCAACCTTGGTGAGCATAAGAGACTTCTTTAAAAAATTAACACCAAAAAGACAAACTCTTTTGTATGTGCATGTAATACTATTTTATAAATAGATAGATTCAAATATTCCATCCATCCATCCATCCATCCATCCATCCATCCATCCATCCATCGTGTGTTACTAAGCCTGTGTCTTTTTCCTGTAGGACAAGAAAGAAGAGAAAGGTTCAGCGCTCCTTGGACTCACTCTACGAGGAATGCAAGTGTATCAGGTGTGTGTTTGTGAATGCATGAGGCGTTTTTCTTGCCACCAAAAACAGGGAAAAACACTTCTTGGATATACTGTAAATTGCAGCTGTGAAAAAATTGGACACAGCAACATCGCAACAGTAGTTGTTGCACATTACCTGAAATCACCAGCCCTCATTGAAAATGATGGACTTCTGGTTGCTTTTCGCTGCAAAGCACATGTGAATGGCCTACTTCATTGTGCATCATTCTGTGATTCAGTGCAGTCCTGTGTTTTCTCTTTGAGCCGGTGCCAATCACAATGATAGAGCTCTCCAGATAGGCCTGACTGGAATGCATATATTAGATGGTTCAGTCCATAAACAGGGATTTGGAGTGCATGCCTTTCCCTTGAGTCCACTGATCTGCCCGTTAAAGCGTCTGGGTTTGGATTAAACTAAGGGCCCTGTGTCTAAGAGATCAAAGACCCAGTGTGGTGAGGCACGGACCCCAACCTTAAATGGGCTCCCCTTCTGCTTTGATAAAGAACAGGATTTATATATTACTCCTTTCTCACACTGCCAAATAAGCTTATATTACAAATAATCTAACAAATGATATGTGAAAGGGTTTTGTAGCAAGTAGGGTTAGGAGATCTAAATGTTAGTTCCATTTTCAAGAAACTACTTCAACTGAATAATGAACTGTGTGTTATTTGTAATAAAATAAATTATAAAATTCTATAAAAATGTTATGTATACATTTTTTTTTCTTATAAATAGTAATATTTGTTATCTAATACAAATATGTGACCCTGGACCACAGAACCAGTCATAAGGGTCAATTTTTTGAAATTGAGATTTATACATCATCTGAAAGTTGACTAATTAATTGTTAGGATAGGACAATATTTGGCTGAGGTACAACTATTTGAAAATCTGGAATCTGAGGGTGCAAAAAAATCAAAATATTGATATATATATTTATGAAGTATGATTAGGACCAATTATTTGGCTTTCTTAAAAGTAATAAAAGAATCAGTAATAGAATCATAAAGGAACCTGAACCATTTAGTGGAATCGGAATCTGAGCCATTGAATTTACTAACAAATCCCATTCTTCTGACTTGACCCTTTTCATGTAACAGAGGCCTTGTTTCTTTTATTTGCAGGAGGTGAACAATGTGCGGGATCTGCTGTATGACTTCCCCTGGTTTCATGTGGGACGACTCACTTTTCTGGTAACATTTAATGTTACTGCTTGTTACAATATTAGATCACACCAGACCTCACTGTTTCTCCCTCATTTCAAGTGATTTTTGGTCTTTGATGTGATTTGAATTGTGGTGCTTGAACACCTGCTCTAACATTAAAAGTAAATTTTCAAAAATACAGAGGTTCTGTCTTCTGCTCTCTGCACAGGGGAAGAAGTTTGAGATCCAGCCGGATGGTTTGCCCTCCGCGAGGAAGCTGGTGTACTACACGGGTTCGGCTTTTCGTTCCCGACATCTTCTGCTGCATTTAAGTTCCTGTCACCGATTGTACCTCAGTTTGCAACCTGCGCTCAAACACCTGCGGCAGCTGGAGGACTGAGGTACAACTATTTGAAAATCTGGAATCTGAGGGTGCAAAAAAATCAAAATATTGAGAAAATCGCCTTTAAATCTGTCCAAATTAAATTCTTAGTCATGCAAAATTAAGTTTTGATATATTTATGGTAGGAAATCTACAAAGTTCGTTCCCGACATCTTCTGCTGCATTTAAGTTCCTGTCACCGATTGTACCTCAGTTTGCAACCTGCGCTCAAACACCTGCGGCAGCTGGAGGAGACAGAGGGTGTGTGTCCACATAATATTCATCTCCAGGCCCTTCATGCCTGCTTTTGTAGTATGATTTTGTTTTTTGTTTTCTTCTCAGTGGTGTTGGTTCTGTTATAGCCCATTCGTTTATTGACTTCAGAGACCTCACATAAACAATTTTTATGTAAGCAAGTACTTATAATAATGTATTTATTTTACTTCCCACTTCCACTTTCATTTCCAGATTAATTTTTTATTTATAGTAATGAGTACTGGAGGAAGAAATGTCAGTAATGTCACAATGGTCTTGGAAAATAGTTATGGAAAAAATAGGCTTAATTTTCTTTAACACTAAATGGAGGTGACAGTGTCAAGGAAATAGATTATAAAAGAATAAACTGTTTATTTAATATTCTTTTTCTTTGACACAGTCACCTCTGGCTTCTTGATTGCAATATTTGAAATGGTTTGTATTGTGAAAATTACTATACAAATATACCTGAATTGAATGGAAAAATAAGGTGACCAGATTTCTGAAATAGAAACTAGTACATTTCCTAGTTGAGTGGTCAAAATATCATTGAAATCTCACTTCTTGTTGCCTATAAAGCTAAAAATGGGGACAATACAGTTTTACGTTTTGGGCTCCTATAAGATTATAAAACTTAATTAATATTAAGTAATATTTAATTAGTATAACTCGGCAAATCACACTATGAAAAACAGTAAATATTAACCCTGTCAAAAAGCAAACCGTTCAAAACAGTATTGTAACAAAATTCTGACTTTACAAAAACACATCACAAAAATAAAATAAATTGGATAAAATTGTATTGAACATATATTTTCTAACTGGATTTCATATTTTCACAAACTGTGAATATACTGTATACAGAAATTACTACTTTTTAGACACCCTGTTTCCCCTGAAAACAGAGACGTTGTTACCAAATCGAAAAATATAATTTATTTTTTCTTTTCATTTTGGATGAAGTAAGACTTAAATATGTTAAAGCATTTGTGAGAATCACCCTTATTAGTAAAATAATTATTCTTCCATGTCAGGCTGTTTTTGATGAAATAATATTTTTTTCTCTATTTTCGGATCCAGAGAAGAAGAGGTACCGCGAATCGTACATCAGTGATGAGCTAGACCTGGATCAACCGTGCAGCGAGGGCAGTCCTCGTCTGTCTCGACACTCCACCAGCAGCTCTGGCATTGAGGCGGACACCAGGCAAAACAGCGTCTCTGTAGAGATGGTTTCCATGGAGGAGAAGGAAAAGTCCTTCATCTCTGCTGTCAGTCATGGCTCCTCACACACCTCTGGCATCGACACGAGCAGCAAAACTCGAACCGATGAAGATGAGTGGCAGGAGGAAGGTGAGGGTCAAACAACTTTAGTCGTAATCAGTATTAAAAATATATATACAACTATATTTATAATCAACATTTCTCTAAACGCATCTGCCAACTGTAGAGTCACATATCATTTGCTGGGCTTGAATACTTGTGCAGTTGTTATGCAACAGTATAAAATGTCACGCTCATCAATTTGACATGGTCTGCTGACAGATAAGCATTGCTAGGATTCCTTGCATATGTAGTGCTGAAAAGACATAGATGAAGCTGTTGAGGTTGTTCTGAAGTTATTTAGTTTATTTGCTCAGACAGCTTGACTTGCAAAATGTCACGTTCGCACTGACAGTGAAAGACAAAATCTTTTGTCACAACACGTTAGATTTACGACAGGGTTAAGCACAGATTAACCCATGATGGACTGTTGGTGATGAAATCTGAATGTAGATTTGCAGGATGTGGTGAAGGAGCCTGGGGAGGTCTCTGTGGACGATCCTTTGGATATCTTACGATTGGCTGAGCTGCTGGAGGGCGTGTCCGTCGACTGTCCCACCATCCAATCAGACACTGAATTCAAAGGTGAGGACTCAAAAAAAAAAACAATCCGATTTAGGGCACTTTCAAACCTTATCTATCTGTTTCTGATTCATTTGTATTTAATTCTTTAATTTATTTGTTTCATTGTTGCATAACATAAAAATAAAGTTACTAAATGTGTAAATCATGGAGAAAATGCATGCATACTACTACTGGCAAGTGAGCGATTTGTGCAAGATTTTTATGTATAAATTGTATATAAATATTTATTATGATCATGATGATTATCATATTTATGTTATATTATTATATTATATATTGTAATTATATGATTGATATATATTTTTTAGCAATTGTCATGCAATTAATGTTTATTTGTTATTAAACAAGTGCTCAGCAAGGCTGAATTTATCTAATCAAAAATACAGTAAAAACAGTAATGTTGTGAAATATTATTACAATTCAAAATAGCTGTTTTCTATTTTAATATATTTAAAATGTAACCGATTGCAAAGCTGAATTTTCAGCAGCCATTACTTCAGTCTTCAGTGTCACGTGATCCTACAGAAGTCATTCTAATATTCTGATTGCTAAAGAAATTAATGGAATTTTTATTGAAACTAAGTGTGCTGCTTAATATTTTTGTGGAAACCGTTACATTTTATTTTATTTTTGTAAGATTTTCAAGATTTTTAAAATAGGTTTTTTTTTTGTTGTAAAAATCTAAAAGTCTTAACTGCCACTTTTGATCACTTTAATGCATATTTGCTCAATAAAATTATTAATTTATTTCCTAAACTTTTAAATGGCAGTGTAAAAATTTAATGTAAACAGATGGGACTACAAATCAGCGTGTCACAATATTGTATTAGTGCATTAGGACTTAAAAGCATAAATGCTTTTTTTTGACAATTTTGAAATACAGTAAATCAATATTTGCCTGCAGACTGTGATGAGAATATAAATCTGCTCCTGTTTACTGTAACGTCTGTTTCTAGGTCTACAAATGAGTTCAGTTACAGTCAACGATCAAGTGGACCATTGTGATCCAGACAGCATGAAACAGGTTTGCCGTCTCTGTCTTCTCCAATCTTTCCCTTTTCATTCCTTCATCATGTCACTAACTGCTCATTACCCATTACAGGTTTTAAATCAGAAGTCTCGTAACCCAGCCGACCGCTACAGTCTGAGTCTGGATGACGTGCGACTGTATTCCCCTCTTCTCCCTCTGGGAACGGCATCGGTTCCAGACACCTCTGTCAGCTACACGTTTGGGCTTCCGCATTCCCCAACCAGCATGTGTCCAGACAATACTTCATTTTGTGTCCAGCGCTCCATGAACTGCCTATCTTTGGACCTGCTGGATGATAACCAGCCGCTTGAGCTTGTCCTTTAAAAAACTAAGAAGACCACAGCTTCCTGTTGTCTGAAGCGCTAACAGGACACATTTTCATCAGGAATTTCGTTAAAACTCAACCAACACTCAGATGTGTTTCTATGCTGTTCAACAACAGGACAATATGAACAATTGTGGGTTGTTTTACAGATTATACAACATGTAGAACTTTCTACAGAATGTGTTAATGAATAATCTTAGAAGAATCAGGCATTACTATGCTAAAACCGTGTCCTTGATAAAACCTTCTCTTCCAAGTAAATTCTAACTGGCTGTGACTACAATAAGCAATAAGCAAGAGGCCCCGCCCACAGTGAACTTTCATTGGTCCAAATCCTGTTCTGCTTGGCTGAACTGTATATTAAACATCAAAACGAAACATTTTCACATTCTTTATGGGCAGACAAATTACCTGTTGGTTCACACCTAGTTAGGACATGGTGTAACATGTTATGCTACAAATTTTGTTTAGGGAAGGAAACATTGGACCTCTAAATTTCACATTTGCTCTAAAATGGCTTGAGAATGTCAAACTTGGAGGAACATTCTCTGAATTGCATTATGAATACAGACAGAAGCTACTAGAAAATCCACTAAGAAGACAAAAAGTCTTGTACTCATGCAATAAAATGCCATACGTTCCTTTAAACAAAGACTTTTAACTTGGAGTTCCATTTAATGTTTGAGATCACACAGTTACATTACTAATGTCAATAGTGGTTAATCATATCAAATATGATACAAACATTCACGTTCACTGTCTTTGGAGTCATTTTTGGTCATGAAACACACTGAATATGCACCACCTGTTCTCCTGTTATAATTGTGTACAGACAGTACTCTTGTTCCCAACCCGCTTAAACCTGCAATCAGGATTGGAACAAGGTTAAAAGGTCAAACCAAAATATTCCACGTATGTTGTTTTATGAGATCTAACCACTGGTTTAATATACTTAATATAATATCACATAGTTCTTTACTGCACAAGTAATGTTGAACTGTGATGAACTTTTAAAAGAACAATAAGATCAAAGACTCGTTCGCTGTATACAGATCATGTTTGTTTTGTTCAGGATACATGGAGCTCTTTTGATTTCGATAATTACAAAACACACATCAAGCCCTCAGAGGTTCTGTACATAATGGTGGGTGTAATTTCTTTATGTATTGTAAACACACATCCTATTAAAAGTATGCCCATATATATGTTCCTTTCAGTGAAAGGAAAAACAATAAGAATGAATAGTATGAATAAACATAGCTGGTGTTAAATTCAGTAGTACAATATGTGTATGTGTTTTTCATTACATAGAAATACAGTCAACTGATAAAAGCAATTAGCTTAACCGCAGGGTCAGTGATAAGATATGACTGATGTAATGATAATATAGTCATATTTTAACTCTTTACTGTGTATTTTCAATTCAGTAGCTATAAAAGTGTCCCACTTTCATTTTTCTGGAATAAATTATTGACTTCTGTCAGGACCACTATCCACAGTGAACTTTCATTGGTCCAAATCCTGTTCTGCTTGGCTGAACTGTATATTAAACATCAAAACGAAACATTTTCACATTCTTTATGGGCAGACAAATTACCTGTTGGTTCACACCTAGTTAGGACATGGTGTAACATGTTATGCTACAAATTTTGTTTAGGGAAGGAAACATTGGACCTCTAAATTTCACATTTGCTCTAAAATGGCTTGAGAATGTCAAACTTGGAGGAACATTCTCTGAATTGCATTATGAATACAGACAGAAGCTACTAGAAAATCCACTAAGAAGACAAAAAGTCTTGTACTCATGCAATAAAATGCCATACGTTCCTTTAAACAAAGACTTTTAACTTGGAGTTCCATTTAATGTTTGAGATCACACAGTTACATTACTAATGTCAATAGTGGTTAATCATATCAAATATGATACAAAAATTCACGTTCACTGTCTTTGGAGTCATTTTTGGTCATGAAACACACTGAATATGCACCACCTGTTCTCCTGTTATAATTGTGTACAGACAGTACTCTTGTTCCCAACCCGCTTAAACCTGCAATCAGGATTGGAACAAGGTTAAAAGGTCAAACCAAAATATTCCACGTATGTTGTTTTATGAGATCTAACCACTGGTTTAATATACTTAATATAATATCACATAGTTCTTTACTGCACAAGTAATGTTGAACTGTGATGAACTTTTAAAAGAACAATAAGATCAAAGACTCGTTCGCTGTATACAGATCATGTTTGTTTTGTTCAGGATACATGGAGCTCTTTTGATTTCGATAATTACAAAACACACATCAAGCCCTCAGAGGTTCTGTACATAATGGTGGGTGTAATTTCTTTATGTATTGTAAACACACATCCTATTAAAAGTATGCCCATATATATGTTCCTTTCAGTGAAAGGAAAAACAATAAGAATGAATAGTATGAATAAACATAGCTGGTGTTAAATTCAGTAGTACAATATGTGTATGTGTTTTTCATTACATAGAAATACAGTCAACTGATAAAAGCAATTAGCTTAACCGCAGGGTCAGTGATAAGATATGACTGATGTAATGATAATATAGTCATATTTTAACTCTTTACTGTGTATTTTCAATTCAGTAGCTATAAAAGTGTCCCACTTTCATTTTTCTGGAATAAATTATTGACTTCTGTCAGGACCACTATCGTCAAAGATGATTGACAATTAGCATACAGTTTGGATTGGGGGTATGGTTCCATTCTGGGCAAGAACTCCCTGCGCATCCATGCAGCCTAGCATGGATGAGAGCAGGGAGAGCAGCGATAACCCCCCCAGGGTAAACAGAACAGAACCAAAATAAATGTATGCAGATATCGTTAAAGTTCAATAATGTCATGTACACATTTTAGAATTAGTTTGATTCAAAGGAGAATCAGAAGGCTGAATCCTGACTGACAGAGGAGGAGTTGGGGATGGAGGAGGGTAATTAGCTATTGAGCAATGCGAAAACGGCTGATAACACTGCGGGACCTTATATATGAATGCTTAGATAGGTGTCGTATTCCCATAGGTTGATGGGGATCAGCTGAAAGTCAACTGATGCGAGCTTGACTAACGTGACCTGCCAGAACTAACGCTACGCTTGATTATAATTACTGTATCTCAGTCTGCTTGTGATTTCAGCAAAATGTTTAAACTCCATTTAGTGTGCAAACGCCTCACCAATGAATGAGACACAAACGTCCTGATGAGAGTTGAATGCGACTTGTTGGTGGATTGTCGCAATGTCTGATTCGTGAACGGAAAAATGAGTTCACCAAAAATTCTGTCATAATTTACTCACCCTCATGTCGTTCCAAACATGTCTTTCTTTCTTCCGTGGAACATAATAGAAGATATCGTGAGAAATGTCCATACAATGAAAGTTAGTTAACCAAAACTGTTTGGTTACTTACCAAAATTCTTCAAGAAAGTTAAAGGTTTAAAGATGACAGAATTTTCACTTGTGGGTGAACTATCCCTTTAAAAACTGTTTTATTTGAATGATTCGTTCGATCAGGTCAAACAGTTCACAAGTCAATGATTCGAATCATTAATCGTCTCTCTCCAACTTCTGATGAGGAGAAAGGTAAGAACAGCAGAAACGTCAAAAATAAAACAGTATGTTTACAACTTGATTGTTTGTTTAAACAGCATTTTATTCTAACTTGCAAAGCCTTTTCAGTCGAAATATGTAAATAACGCGTTGTATTAATATAATATCATATCAATGAGTCCAACCGCTAAATAGCTAGTGGGAAGTCGTGGCCTAATGGTTAGAGTCGGACTCGTAACCCAAAGGTTGCGGGGGTTGAATCTCGTACCTGCAGGGATTGTAGGTGGGGGGAGTGAATGTACAGCGCTCTCTCCCACCTTCAGTACCACGACTGAGGTGCCCTTGAGCAAGGCACCGAACCCCCAACTGCTCCCCAGGCGCCGCAGCAAAAAAATGGCTGCCCACTGCTCCGGGTGTGTGTTCACGGTGTTCGTGTGTTCACTGCTGTGTGTGTGCACGTTGGATGGGATAAATGCAGAGCACTAATTCCGAGTATGGGTCACCATACTTGGCCACATGTCACGTCACTTTCACACTTTTTAAATCAGTGTTGCCATGCGCCATGGCAGCAGCGTTTCTCACTGCGTCAATCGGTCACGGTGTATTTCTGGAAGTAGACACACCGGTTCACACGTGTGTGTAGCAGGCAAAAGCATCGAACCGGGTTTTAGCTATTTTAAAGCTGTGGATATTTTTAACTTAAAAGGGCTAGTAAGAAAATGTCTATTTTTTTTTATACACACCCTTTTGTCCCACCATCCCGAACCCGAGGATTTGTTCAATAGTTTGTGCTGGTCAAGCACAACATGCCCCGACATAGAGAAGATCGAAGCTCTAAGAGCTTTCCAATAAATCACACAACAGGAGGGCTTTATTTGTAAAGTGCAGTCAGTGATATGGAATCAATGCATGCCAATAATGCAAACGATCTTCAGTGCAGATGATGGAGGTAAAGATCTGCTCAGCGCTGTCTGTGGACTCTTTGCAGTGTGTGTCAGTACCTGTCAGACCCATGATGCACCTGAGAAGGTAAGTCATGTTCTTCTGCCTGTGCTGATGACGAGAGATGATGGCAACCATGAAACCAGCAGGTTTGACACGGATGTTGCCATTGAAGTCACAGCAGTGCTGTTATCCAGCATCTCCAGGACCTTGTCCTGCACCCTTTGCTGTGCTAAAGATCTCTGACTCTCAAATCTCAAATAATCTCAAAAATCATAGTCCGGATCTGGTTCACCATACTCAAGTCCTGCAATAAAGACACTGAACCAGAGATACATCAGATATGGGATGATTTACTGTCATGATGGGGAAGTCGTGGCCTAATGGTTAGAGAGTCGTACTCGTAACCCAAAAGGTTGTGGGTTCGAGTCTCGTACCGGCAGGGATTGTAGGTGGGGGGGAGTGAATGTACAGTGCTCTCTCCCACCTTCAATACCACGACTCCGGGTGTGTGTTCGCGGGGTGTCTGCGTTCACTGCTGTGTGTGTGCGCACTTTGGATGGGTTAAATGCAGAGCACTAATTCCAAGTATGGGTCACCATACTTGGCTACGTCACGTCACTTTCACTTTTCACTTTCATGGCATCAGAGAGATCAGACAGAATCAGTATAAGCTCGGGTTCTGTTGTGTCTCACTGCTCTCTCTGACCACCTCTACCCATCGGAAACCTCTCAGACCCGGCCGGACCCTAGAAGATCTCAAAGGTTTCTTAAGGCAATTCAGGCTGGATTGACTCACAAGGACGGTGTGTGACCCGCAAATGGGTGCTTTACCTGCTCACCAGGTGTGTTGCCCTGGCGGAAATCAAGAAAGAAGATGTGTTCACCAGCGAGGAACCTGACACGGGTAAGACAACGTTCAGTATCTCCCACAGTGTGTAAGATGTGTGTGTGAACAGTGTAAGAAATCATAAACATCTCTTGGATCCCTGCAGATGAAGTCCTGTTCAGATGGACTCCCGAAAAAAAGCAGTTACTGAGGGAATTCTGGGAAGATTATGCTCTAGTATTAGAGACTCTAGAAGAAAACCAGGTAAGAATATTTTGTTTCAGATTCACAAAACCCCACTGGCTATGTTCAGAATTGCAAACTACCATACTATGCACTGACAACTGATATTTATATGAATGAATGAAAAGTTGTCTGCTATACTGTTATAAAGATCTCATTCATTTTTACAGAAGTTCATCTTATTATTTGGCCAATATCAGCAGCTGCACCAAATTGTATATTTTCCTCAGGTTGGGCTTCTAAATATAATTGAGGTGTTTTTTTCCCTCAAATATGAGCTCCATATTCTCCTATATCATACTATGTGAGCCATAAAAGCCATATATGATACTCAGCAACATCCTTTTTTTTAAAGATTTTCTTGAATATTTTGTCTAAAGGTTTTATAAATTGTTCCATTAAAAAAAAAACTGACTTATTTCATATGTCAGGCTTTACAGAGATAAATTACAAATGTATTATCTTTTTTTTCCCGGGCGTTTGCCAAAAAAAACATACTGATTGACCAACAATCTGAATATTTGCCTTATGGAAATAAATATTTGTGAACTGCATTAGTGCGTCTTATATTGTTTATCTTTGTTTTTTTTTTTTTTTAAGATTCACGTGATTCGACCTGTACTCAACAGGATTGACATGCTTGTTGATACAACAGCGACTGACATCCAAGGTTTGTGGCAGCACATGGCATAATTTCAGTTTACTGCTAACTGGTATCTTTGCTTGACTTCATGCATTCAGGTACACACTACTAGCTGCTGCTATCAAATGATCCCGCAGTTGGAGAAATGTAGTGAGTGTTAAGTGCAAATTAAAGAAGAGATGCTACTCATTTATCTATAATAAAGCATACAGTCTTTTACATCATTTTGTTTTGCATTATCATTACTAAATACAAAAAAACTGAAATAAATGTAATTTATTTTATATTAGTTGAATCAAATAGTGAAAGAAAAGCAGCCAATAAGTGTCCAGCATACATTTCAGCTCCTTCAGTGCTGTTTAAAAAGCATCCTGTAATGCAAACTGATCTATTTTATAAAACTGACATCTGTAACATTCAGTCACTTGGTGAAAGTGCATATGTTATTTGTTGCAATAATGAATGTGCTCGTAATTCACATAATCTGCGCATGTTTTTGTTTATATATATCAGTATATATGTGACCCTGGACCACAAAATCAGTCTTAAGTCACACGGGTGATTTTTAACAATAGCCACAAAAAAAAATTGCTTATGTTGCATATGGTTTTTGTTTTGTATCATATTTGATGCATCAAGCTTTTATGCCTCACTGTGTCATATTAGTGAGAAAATTAGCTCACATCCAGGAAGGAAAAAACACCTCAGTTTTATTTTTATTTCGGTCCAAACTGGGCAAATTTGGTACAAATATTGTTGTTTATGTGGCCAAAATGTAAGATGAAATTTTGATGTCAAGTTTGAATATGCACAATCACAAATAAGATTTTAAGTGTTTCAGTGCTACATGTATTTAAAACAAAAATTAAGATCTTGTGGAATTAAAGATTTTACAGTTCACATTCTGTTTATTACGATTGTGTTATTATATATGGTCACGACGGCTAGTTTAATGATCAGACAGAATGGATTTCTAACTGATTTTCTTGTTTTTGGCAGTCAGCGGTGTCTCTAGATGAGATATTTGGTTTTCTTGTACATTTTCGAGCTGATGAGTCTCTATGTCGGGGCACAGCACTTTGGAAAGAGGTAAACTGAAAGTCTATCAACTAAATCAGAATTCATAAGCCTGCTCAATTTGCAAAGTATTTGATCACACAACTAATATGTTAAACTTTGCTCCCATCACAGCTGTGTAATTGGCTCCAGGCTAACGAAGGCTGTTTTCGTTTGACCGACGGCGATTCGGGCTCCTCTGAGGAGATTCACGCTGAAACATCAAACAGCTTCTATATTCAGCTACGTCCAGCAGTGTCTGAAGACCTTTCTCACAGTTCCAGCCAGCTCAGGTGAAATACAGAACAACAGTTTAGCAATACTGGACATGTTTCTACATTAACATCCTTTATGTTTTAATCCTGGAACAACATAACTGTCAAACAACAACCGAAATGACCCCAGTTCGGATACATTTGTTCATCATGCCACATTTCCTCTTGGAATTTTAAGGTCAATATCATCTACCCTATTCCCAGTCAACACGTGAGATCATGCGATGATCACAGTGACATCGTGAGTGCGCTGTGTGGTTACACTTTTAGCTCACTGTGACACACACATTGTGACCACACCATGAGAATCGTGTGAGCTCATGGTGACATCATTGTGAGATCAAATTGTTGACTGGGTTTACTGTATATAACATGGCTCCAAACATTTTCCACCAAGCTTTATGCACATCTCACAGTTTTATTTAGATGATTTCTTTTTTTCTGGCAGATCAGAATGGAAGTCTACCTGATCCAGGTGAGGCCGAGCTGCTGGCACGAGCTGTACTGCTGACAGCTGACCTTCAGCAGACCAGGAGTGAGGAACCTGGTCTAGAACTGCTTCTCCAGCCCCTTCTGGACGTCTTACGGAGACTCAGCGCTAACATCTATCTGGTGCTGCACAAGACAGACAAGAGCCTGCAGTTACTGTTGCGCCTGCTGCAGCTCGGATACAGAGAAGGAGAATGTGTGTTGTGTTTGAGAGAATATAAGACAAACATGCCGTGTTTAAACATGCCAAAGCCTTGAATCTGGTTTGTTTGTAGAGGATGTCGTGGCTGTCGCGTTGAAGTCTCACATGCTGTCGGCGGTGGAATCAGTGCAGGAGTTTCTGCTGAGAAGGTTCAGCGGGGAACTGACGGAGGTGAGTGTTTTTATGCATAACATATAATAATCCTGCCAGAAAAACTAGGTCTGGGTGGTCAAAACTGGATTATTGCTGATCAAGTTGGTCTACCAGCACTAATCCGCTGACCAACCTGGGTCCATCAACCATTTAGACTAGCTGCTTATGATAACCATCTTCAACCACCTGAAACCATGTAAAACCAGCTACCATTTGGTTTAGCTGGATTTCTGGGGGATTTTTACACTCTGTATCTGTCTTCTCTCTCTTTCTCTAGTTATGTGATGTGGAGAGGTCTGATTTTTATCTCTTAGTATTAAGGTAACTGGTCCTCACTTATTCCACTGTGTCGTGGTACGGATCAAATCTGCAGCAAAACTACATCCCAAAAGTCACCACAAACTGCCAGAGGATCCTCAATGAACCCTCTGAACAGGTGCAGCACTCAACATAGGCTTGATTCTTCAAACTCTGTTCATCATAATTGCATGTTTAATATAATTACCACACATACACTACTTTTCAGAAGTTTGGGGTCAGTAAGATTTTTTTTTTTTTAAGAAATGTGTACTTTTGAACAAGGAGGCTTTGATCAAAAGTGATATTAAAGACAATTATAATACATAATATGTGACCCTGGACCACAAAAGCAGTCATAAGTAGCACGGGTATATTTGTAGCAATAGCCAAAAATACATTGTACAGGTCAAAATGATCAATTTTCCGTTTATGCCAAAAATCATTAGGATATTAAGTAAAGATCATGTTCCATGAAGATATTTTGTAAATTTCATACCGTAAATATATCAAAACTTAATTTTTGATTAGTCATATGCATTGCTAAGAACTTCATTTGGAGAACTTTAAAGGCGACTTTCTCAATATTTAGATTTTTTTGCACCCTCAGATTCCAGATTTTCAAATAGTTGTATCTCAGCCAAATATTGACCTATACAACCCATACATCAATGGAAAGCTTATTTATTCAGTTTTCAGATGATGTATAAATCTCAATTTCGAAAAATTGACCCTTATGACTTGTTTTGTGGTCCAGGGTCACATATTTCTATTTCAAATACATGCTGCTCTTTTGAACTTTCTATTTATTAAAGAATTTATAAAAATAAGAAATGTTTCTTGATCAGCAAATCAGCATATTAGAATGATTTCGGAAGGATCATGTGACGTATAAAGACTGGAATAATGATGCTGACAACACAAAAATACATTTTCTGTTTTAAAATGTATTAAAATAGAAAGTAGTTGTTTTAAGTTGTAATAATATTACAATGTCACTGTTAATAATGTTACTGTTTTTACTGTATTTTTTGGTGAGCACTTTTGTAAAAGTCTTACCGACCCCAAACTTGTGCATTTTTATTTTAGATATGTATATGCTCTATTTCCCTCCACTTTTAAGTCAAATATTTAAAAAAAATGAAGTATTTCAGATTGAAGTATTTCAAAAACTATTTAGTGAGTTGTAAGTTACTTTAAAGCAGCATGACACCCTTGTTCAAAAAACTAAAAAACCTAGGATGTTAGACTACTGTAGATTATTCCCAAGCACATTTGTAAAACATTTTGTAAGTGGATGGAAATTTCTGATGAAATGAGATCTAAACTGTGTTTTTCTAGAATCCATCTGTGTCAGGGCAGGTTCAGAGAGTGGTCTGTATGGCCACACTTGCGCTGTTGTGTGACATGGCTGATTGGGGTGTCCTGAACTCCCGCTCTGAGGCCACGAGATCACTTCACTCGCTGACCGACTACTTCTACCCTTCATCACCTTCATCATCTCAGCATCTCAACCGTACAGTACTCAAGCCCACAACTGTGACAGTCAGGTCTGTTCAAGCTCTTAAAAAAACAATTGGTTGCTCTAGGTCTTGGAATAAAAAATCTATATATTTGTTCAAAATAAGTTTTCCTGTGAAGCATTATCACATATTCATTTATGAGTTATGTGTGTTTATTCCAGTGATTCAGTGGACAGTCTCGTGCTAAAGGACTGGGGGCGAATTGTGGCCCAGTTTATTCGAGATCAGTGGACGTGTCTGAGTTTCCTGCAGAAGTCTGCTGGGACCCTTCGGGCTCCTGAAGCTCCTGAGGTCCTGAGGGCTGCTGTGGATGCTCTGCCGTTACTGCCTGGTCATCTTGTTCTGCCGGTGCTGGACTTCATGGCGTCAGTCTTACCACAGGTGGGCTGCAGTTCTCTTTTCAGTTTATCAGCTTTGTTGCATTAACATTTCAGGTTTAAATGGATCAAAAATACAGGTTCTATCCTTTTCTAGATGTTGTTTTGCTTGAAGTCAATTGATAATGTTAGTCAAGTTTTTTTTGTGCTAAACAATTATAAGTAACATAAAAAAGTCTGGAATTTCAGGAACATTTTTTTTTTTATCTAACTGTAATTTATTTATTTTATTTTTAAATGGTAAATTAATAAATAAATACATTTATTAAATTTTTTGTGGACATTGTGTTGTGTGATGTGAACTTGTGTTTTTGTGTTGTTGGGTCTATTTTCTCCACCAGGTGGTGCAGAGTGATGAATCTCTGTGCATTGAGGCCATATGTGCATCATGGAACGTGGTTCAGGCTCTGAGCACAAACCCTCATGACTTCTGGTCCACACTGCAGGGATTCGTGCGCTTAGCTTTTCACCAGGGCCTTCTGCAGCTCACGGAGGAACAGAACCCAAGAATCACAGCCTGCATACAACAGGTCAGGGAAAAGCCTGAAAGACCACTTGCACCATTTGTGATAAAAAAAACATATAGCTTAGTATATATATTACAAGCTTTCTTGTTTTTGGGCAGATTGTGAGTGAGATCATGGAATTGGCTCAGGTCCGATCAGGAGTGTTTAATGTTCTGATCCAGCATTGCTGCGAGACTTGGCTTCCCTCTGGGGCAGCAGAGGGTGTCCAGTCAGACGCTGTGTTCAGTGCAGCTCTCTTATAGCTCGACATCCTGACCGAGGCCTGTGTGTACGACCCAGTGTTCAGAAGAGACCAAAGGTGAGTGTGCACATAAAAAAACAGATGCTAAAAAGTATTTTTGTATACAAACTAGTAAAATAATACATTTATTTATTTAGGTACTTAATATTTTTGTTCTTAATACGTTATTAATATTAATAATAATAGTTATGTTAAGAAAAATCTATTAAAATATAAATGGGTCAACATCACCATACCTTTCAACCCTCACAATACTCAAAAATGTTGGTTTTAATTTCCCATTCGCTTTGTCATGTCATAAATAGGATACACTCAAGTACTATAGAAACATATTAGCTGAGACCCCACACATTTTTTTAGATAATTATGGGCCATTATTTGAAGCATAAACCATAAGATATGTCCACCCTGTCATGGACATATATATTACTGTTAAATACGTTTTCATTGCAAAATTAAGATGCAAATTATATTTTCTGAAAGGTATGATGTACCTTTCCTAAACAGGGTTATTTGTTTGCTTTCAAATTATAAATACATAAAAAAATGTAAACCATGTGTTTTTAAAGAAACTCATACAATTCGCACATGTATTTTTTCTTATTTGGAGAAAACGGTGATATTTGGATTAGGGCTGCACGATTAATCGAATGCGATTGTCATTTTGTTAAAAAAAAGCCGGTTCTGTAAT
>NW_015552593.1:1601652-1608163 GCF_001515605.1 Sinocyclocheilus anshuiensis | reverse complement strand
CACAACACCCCAAAAAAAATAAAAAATAATATATATATATATATATATATACACACATACACACATACATACATAAATTAATAAATAAATCAACCTTTAAACAAAAAATCCAATAAACTTATATTTCTCAGATTCTGTTTATTAGTCTTGTTGATCCTAAATACTCTAGAAGTAAACTAGTCACCAACTTATTCACCTCAGCTGTTGAAATTCCCGCCACTGAAGAGACAAAGAATCTGTTGTCCTGATGTCACTAAAGGGGATGGCCTTTTCTCAAAGGGGCGGATTCCCCAATACTACAGGGTGGACACCATTCAAGGGGAAAAATCTAGAAAATGTATCTAAAGTGCCAAGTAATGCTTTTGTTATGAATATAAAAACTTAGCCTAATTATAACACACCCTTTCATAGTTAAGTTATCATGGCAAATTAGTTATTTATGTACAGGACAGCAAAAGGCACCCTACAATGATGTTATATATATATATATATATATATATATTAAAATTTGATATTTAGAATATATTTATATTCTAAATTTATCCTACTTAGTTGAGCACATACGTTTTAGTTTTTTATGCACATTTTTAGAATTTATGCACATCTTGGCGTTTCCATCCAGCCTTTTTTTTTATGCGATATCCCAAAATGCATATAAAAATAGGTGGATGGAAACATAGCTATTGACTAAGCATTGTGGACTTTTGCAAATGGACTATTTTTGTGCTACAAAACTACTTGAAGCAGAATATGTTTTCCTCATAGCATGTTCAAACACATGTATTATTCTGAATCTTGTTCTAGTGATAACAGGGATGATCAGTTTCCTCGAGCGTGTGTTCTGGCTTTCCTCTGCCGCTTGAATCCATCTAATCAGCTCCACCAGCGTCTGATGGAAGAGCTCGTGCAACGACTACTGAGGAAGGTTTGTGTTCAATTCTTAACCACAGCTCTTACTGGAAATTGGGTGTTTTATTCTTAACGAAAGCACTTCCTGAAAACAATGAGCGTGTGTTTGATTTTGTTTTGAATGTCCCATCTCATGGTTTTTGCATGTGTTTTTGATTAAAGTTCCCTCCTTTGCCTCTTTTCCTTCCCTCAGGATGCCGAGATTTAGAAATCCAAAGTGTGTTACTATAGCAACTCCAGCACAGAGTGAAGAACCGCGTGTGGCAGACGCTGCTGCTGCTACTGCATAAACTCAGACCGGTTAGATCTCTACACCAACACACGCATGCATATTAATCCACTTTGTACTAGAGATGCTCTGATTTCAGGGTTTTTGGTCAGTTCAAATTCTGATATTGTCAGATGACTGTGTTGCTTCTGAATTATGCTTTTAAATAAACACTATGTGATTACATCCCTACAAAGAGGTAGTTATATATTAACTTGTTTCCACTGAATGGTACTGATTTGAATCTGTTGGATGTGTAACAGGCCTACAGTGTAAAAAGTGCAATGAAAGGCAAATAATAATTATTATGAATAAATAAATAATTAATAAATAAATAAACAAACATTAATCTGACTATTTTATAGAGGTAGTTATATTAACTCGATACTACTTAATATTGCTGATTTGAATCAGTGTAACAGGCCAACATTGTAAGCAAATAATAATAATTATTATTATTAATAAATAATAAATAATAATTAAATAAATAAAAATTAATCTAATATGACTATTTTATATATATATATTTTTTTTTTGATTTATTTATTTTTTTTTATTTATTTTTTTTATTTATTTATTGCAAGTTCTCACCAACAGTGATGTTTTGAGCTTTATGGCTCTTAATAAGATAAATATTGTTTGTTAAAATGTCATTGTTGGTAAAATGTAATATGTTGCATTTATTGAATTTAATTAATAATTTATTGAATTTATTGAAATAGATTAAATAATTTGAATAGATTCAATAATTGTAATATTTATTTAAATAGAAGCAATAATAATACATTTTGTCCCTACATTTATGGTAAATGCACTTTTCTATGTACACAATTTCGAGTTCAGCAGTCTATTTTTTTTTATATTATCTGTCACAGGAGTGTGTGTTGAGTCATGTGTGTGAGGCTGGGTTCTGCAGTAACCAAGCATCTGTCAAGTATCTGATAGAGTGGACCCTGATCCTGGTCCTCCACCAGAACCCGTCTCACATCCAGAACCTGTGGAACTGCTTCAGTCTGGTGAGTCTGAACTCATCAGCACACAAACCGTAACCTACAAACAGATGCTGCATATATGGAACAAAACCGGTCCTGAATGTCTATATAATGAGTATAAAAAATAACTAGTTTAAACTAGGGCAGGAGAAAGTATTTTAACATCTGAAATATTACACACATCAGTTTTAATTATGTAGACATGTCTGACATTTTCTTGTTAGCCATACGGTTCTTTGTTTTGCAGGATCATGAGAAGACAAAAAAAAAAAAACATTTGCACTTTTCTCTCTGTCCTCGTGCACCTGAATGTCCTCCTCCCAAAACTGCAAGATAAGGTAATAATATTTATTTCTGTGAGAACAATATGAACATTTTATGCATTATCTGTATTGCTGGTGTTTGTCTCAGGAGCTGCAGTGGCGTAGAGCAGTGGAGGTGAGCCTGCAGTGGTGTTTCAGTCATAATTTCAGCATCCGTTTGTACGCCCTGTTCGCCCTTAAGAGGGTTTGGGAGCTGGAGGACGCCCGTGCTCTCCCAGAGGAAAACCTGGGTGGACTGACAACAGTGGTCCAAGCCTGTTTACAGCAGGCTGAAGCCATGCAGAACACCGGGTAAGAAAAGATTTACTCATTAACCCAATAAAGCTTGCTGTATCATATTAGATTCTCATGGGAAACTTGGAGATATCAGGTATTTTTAAAAGAAGTGGGGTTTTTTTTCCCACAGAAATGCAATGAAAAATTGGTCTAGAATTCAGGACCATTTCTTCTTTAGTGCTTTCAACCCAATCAGGGACTACAGTGTTGAGGTGAGATCTTTCTCACACACGCACGCACGCACGCACGCACGCACACACACACAAACACACACACACACTCACTCTGTCTCTCTCTCTTTCTCTCTCTCTCTTTCTCTCTCTCTCTCTCTCTTCTATCTTCAGTGTATAATCTGATCCAATCTGTGCTCTTAAATTCACATTCTCTGCTTCCTCAGACAATATTCCAGATATTTCCTCGCCTCTCGGAGCTGGCAGAAGATGACTGGCTTCCACTGTGTAAATTTGAGAGTTTTGTTGACTTCCCGATGGGTGCCGCCTTGCCCTTGAAGAACCCTGTGACGGATCTCTGTGAACTCCAGCCTGGTGACTGGATCCAGCAGGACAAAGGTAATCACCACATGAGGGCAGCAGAGCACTGGAACCACACCACAGTGAGAAACTAAAAATCTATAGTTGTTCTCCTTGTTTCCATAAACATTAGTTAGATGGGGCTGAACAAGACCGTCTTCTCTGTCTTGTCAGCTCTCATGTTCAGTTTGTTAAGAGAAGGGCGAAAGCAATACAATATTTGAAATGTTAGGCAAACACAAATGTTTTATGTCTGACAGGTGACTTGGAGCAGGAAGAGCGCTGGGCAGAAGTTCAGAAGAAAATCCCCGTGGAAGCTGAGTGTCCAGGAGCAGGAGCAGGAGCCTGAGCTCATGGCCCAGCAGAGAGCAGCACGCCTGGGCAAACTCACCAGCAACCTACTGGTGGTCGCATCTCTCATCGACAAGCCCACCAATCTGGGTGGTAAGACAAAGAAATAGACTAATTAATTATAGTAGTATTATATAGTAGAAGGGAGTTATCAATAAAGTTGTTTTACGATCGCTAAACCATAATCAAATTATAAACAAAAAGGAATTGTTGGCTTTCATTGAATGCCATAAAAATGTAATAACATTAAAATGCACATGTATTATTATTATTATTATTATTGGAAGTAATATTAATAGTCCTATTTTTAACATAGTAGCAGTAGTAGTATTGTTACTGTTGTTATTATTCCTTTCAATAAAAATTAGTGGCAGTTTTATTACAGTCACTTTTATTGTTGTTCCGTGTACATGTGCCGGACATGCCTATAAATGCACTTCTGTTCAGTTGCATTGTGCTCCATCTACTGATTTTTAACACAAGAACACATCCTGTGATGGCCTTCATTCTCCTTTCTGTGATGGATTTTACAGTGTCTCACTCTGTATAGTAATTGTGTAATTGGAAAACAAATTCCTCGTATGTGTAAACATACCTGGCAATAAAGCTCATTCTGATTCTGATTCTGATTCTCTGTTTAAATTAAGTTTGGTCTTATTTTTTCTGAATGTCATCAATGCTGCTTCAACAGACATTTAACTCAATCATCATCTTTTCTGAGTCACCAAACAAATCAGTTTTAACACAAGCTCATTATTAAAGGCTCATTCGTCTCATTCATTCAAACGTTCTGCTCAAGCCGGTTATTGTTGGTTTGATAGGAGTATGGTTTTCATTTCATGCAGTTTTTTCTCCGTTACATTTCATGAATAAATATCGATGCGCTTAGTTGAGTTTAATAAGACTGATAGAAGAAAACACTCATGGTTTAATATTAAAACAGTCAACACTCAAATGTGAATGTGTATCATTTTTTTTATATACATGTTTATGAAATAAGTATTTTATGCTCACCAAGGCTATATATTTGATAAAAAAATACAGTAAAAGTATTATTGTGAAATACTATTGCAATTTAAAATAACTTTTCTATTTTAATATATTTTATATAATTTTCAGCAGCCTTTACTTCAGTCTTCAGTGTTACATGATCCTTCAGAAATCTAATATGCTGATTTGCTGCTCATGAAACATTTCTTCTTATCAAAGTTGAAAACAGTTGTACTGCTTAAAATTGTGGAAACTTATGATTCTTTGCTGAATGGAAAGTTGAAAAGAACAGCATTTATTTGAAATGGAAATCTTTTGTAACATTATAAATGTCTTGGCTGTCACTTTTGATCAATTTAAGGCATCCATTTTTTAATGAATTTAATATGTTACTGTTAAGACCATCATAGGACTAAACTACAAGTGTTTGTGTGTTCGTTCCAGGTCTCTGCAGAACGTGTGAGATCTTTGGGGCCAAAGCTCTGGTTCTGGACAGTCTGCGACATGCTAATGACAAACAGTTCCAGGCCCTTAGTGTGTCTTCAGAGATGTGGCTGCCGATGCTGGAGGTGTGTGTGTGTGCGTTTTGTATTTGTATTGTCAGTCCTATTCCGTTTATTTTGACCTAATGAATATATCTGTTGCTTAAAATCGGATCTGACACCAATCAGAATTGCAAAAATAGTGACTTCCTTCGTACAAGTGTCAATGCTATACATTGTTTGGCAACTCTGGCCACAAACTGACACCATAAATTCATGTTGCTTAAACAAACAGATTGCAATTCCATTTGGTGCCACTAGTAGTGCAGAAATTACACACTGCATCTTTAAAGACATGCTCATATTTTCATATTTCCTCTGAGTGTGGGCTGAAACAAGCCTAGAGATGTTATCATAATCGTGCAGTACATCAGCCAGATACACACACTACACAGAACCATCAAAAGCTCTAGCCCGGGTTTTGAGGAGCGAGATATAGAATATGAGGAGTACATTGATTGAATCTGTCAAGATTAATGAAGCCGCTCAGAAATTTCAAGTTATATGCCTTCATTTTCCAGGTGAAGCCGGCTGAGTTGTCAGATTTCCTGCAGCTGAAGAAGAGAGAGGGATACTGGGTAATAAGCGTGGAGCAAACATCCAACAGCCAGAGTTTACAAGATTACACGTTTCCTGAGAGAAGCCTCCTACTACTAGGGTAAACCAACACCTCCAGCATACTGTACAGATTCTGTCTATATACTCAAAAGTATATGCATTTCAATCATATTAGGTAATGTCCTAGCAGAGTGCACTGTAAAAAATCTGTTGCTGCCTTAAATATTAAGTATAATTAAATTGGCTGTACAATTGAGCTAAATCTTGTATAACATAAAAAATTTAATTGCTTAAATTATTATTTTTAAATAATAATTTAAAATGAGTTTCTTTGATTTTTAAGTGAAAGTAATGAAAAAACATATTCTGACATGGTTTACTGATATCATTTTTAAACAGTGTAACTATAGTAATGCTTGACAACTTTTGGCTTGATACTTTATCTAATGCAAAGATATTTATACATTAAAGATCAATGACTGAGATGATGCAAAGGAAACCTGATTTTAAACAACAGATTTTTAGAAATATTGTGTCTGGTTTTAAAGTATTTTGAAAAAATTCACTGACCCTTAATTGTTCAAATACTTTTTGAGGTCATTTTATATGAATGCAGTAGTGTTAATTTTGTCAGCTGTTATGCGCTCACTCTATCTACATTATGAAAACTGGTAAAACAAATGGAAAATATTATAACAGTGAAATTCCTTGTAATTCCACAAATTCCATATTGCAATAGCCTTTTTCTCTATTAAAACAACAGCGGTTAAGC
>NW_015552593.1:1600280-1601621 GCF_001515605.1 Sinocyclocheilus anshuiensis | reverse complement strand
CAACCTTATCCTATTTAGTTTTAGTCAAGTTTTAGTCGACTAAAAGTCTCAACATTTTAGTCTAGTTTCAGTCAAAGAAAATCTAAAGTATTTTAATCCAGTTTTAATCAAAGAAAACCTGAAGTATTTTAGTCTAGTTTTAGTCAATGAAAACTTGACATTTTAGCAATAAGATTATTATTAAATAACCGTAGACCTAAAGCAGTATTAATTTTGGCAGCCATTTGTAACTTAGTGTTAGTCTTACTCAAATTTACATTTTAGTTAACATATTTAGTCAACCTTGTCCTGTTTTTGTTTATGAAATCTTAGTCACATTTTTGTCATGCTGTTTCTCTATTAAAACAACAGCGGTTGAGTAAGTGCATTTATTCAGCCACCACAATCGCAAACAATATAGCCGAGATCTCATGACAGAACACAGATCGGCTGAGTGACACTTTCATTTAGAATTTAGATTGCTAAACTCCAGCTTGTTTGTCGCTGTTTTCATATCATCGTCGGCGGCGCTTCCGCAATGAGGAGCAAGCGTGTGCGCATGGTTGCCAGATTGCTTAAAATAAGCAAAACACCGGTCAGAAAATGTATCCTTGTAACAGCGAAGCTCTGATTCGGGTATTTGAACTCTTGATATCTGGCAACCGCACACATGAAAGCTCGCATAGAGGAGTGTACAGCAGTCTGCAACAACATTTTGTCTCCTTTTTGACGAAAATAAAAAGTTTCAATAAAAAAAAATTGTTTGAATGCATTTTAGTCTCGTCTTATTTCGTCAACGAAATTGCGTGTTGATATAGTCTTAGTTTTTGTTTATCTACCTTATTGTCATCTCGTCTTAGTCATGGGAAAAAAGTTCGTCAACGAACATTTTTCGTCATAGTTTTCGTTAACGAAATTAACACTAGAATGCAGCACACAAACAAGTGGTCTTTGATTTGATGACTTGTTTTGAAGGGCAGGATAGTCTTTGTGAAGGGATGTGAAAATAGAAGCTTCTCAGTGTAGGCTGACGGTGCAGTTTAACGCTATGAAAAGAAAACCTGAAGTATTTTAGTCTAGTTTTAGTCAATGAAAACTTGACATTTTAGCAATAAGATTATTATTAAATAACCGTAGACCTAAAGCAGTATTAATTTTGGCAGCCATTTGTAACTTAGTGTTAGTCTTACTCAAATTTACATTTTAGTTAACATATTTAGTCAACCTTGTCCTGTTTTTGTTTATGAAATCTTAGTCACATTTTTGTCATGCTGTATAATGGTTAAACTGATAAAAAAAATAAAAAATTCTCAATATTATAATCGTAATGGTTGTTGTAATTTGAGAAATTTACATTTGCAT
>NW_015552593.1:1572306-1600132 GCF_001515605.1 Sinocyclocheilus anshuiensis | reverse complement strand
ACAGCGAAGCTCTGATTCGGGTATTTGAACTCTTGATATCTGGCAACCGCACACATGAAAGCTCGCATAGAGGAGTGTACAGCAGTCTGCAACAACATTTTGTCTCCTTTTTGACGAAAATAAAAAGTTTCAATAAAAAAAAATTGTTTGAATGCATTTTAGTCTCGTCTTATTTCGTCAACGAAATTGCGTGTTGATATAGTCTTAGTTTTTGTTTATCTACCTTATTGTCATCTCGTCTTAGTCATGGGAAAAAAGTTCGTCAACGAACATTTTTCGTCATAGTTTTCGTTAACGAAATTAACACTAGAATGCAGCACACAAACAAGTGGTCTTTGATTTGATGACTTGTTTTGAAGGGCAGGATAGTCTTTGTGAAGGGATGTGAAAATAGAAGCTTCTCAGTGTAGGCTGACGGTGCAGTTTAACGCTATGAGGTTAATTGATGTGTCTCTCCCTGTGAGATTTCCTCACCTCAGAATACTGCTGGAGAAAGAGACGTGCATGACCTGACATGCCGAGTGCTCATCAGCTAAAGCACCCAACATAAATGCACAATTTACACCTACAACAGGCATCAACCATCATTCAGTCTGAGAGCAGTGATGTAGCAGCTTCAATGTTATTTGATTTGATTTTTGTTTTGTTTTGTTTTGCACAATATAACAGGCATCAACCATTAGTCAGTTTAAGATCAGTGATGCTTTAGCAGTGATTGTCACAAACGAGCACTAAAGGAGCAGCATCTCACATTTTACAGTTAATGCAGTGAATACTTGAATATTTAATGTCGAGCTACTCTGAAATGGTTTCTTTTTTATAAAGTTATAAAATTTGAAGCCCAAAAGGATTTTTATTTTATATTTCTCAAGGAGAGCTGTTATGTTGACCATATGTTGTGTTCATAATCAACTTGTCATACAGTTTGTTATGAAACAGCACTGATTCAGTATATTAATCACAATTAAGGTGTGTGTGTGTGTGTGTGTGTGTGTGTGTGTGTGTTTTTCATCATTGCTCTTGCTGAGTCGTTTGTCTTAGAGGCAGTAAAGCCACCTGATGTTTTGTACGCAGCAGGTGTGTGAAGCACTGCATTATTATGCCTGATTATCCCACTGATTCAAAGCTATTGAGCAGCAGTTTAAATCAGACTTATTATTTAAAAGCTTGGTTTATTAGTTCAGTCTGCACCTGTGCACTGAGCGGCAGGCCTAAACAGCACTACTGACTTTCACATTTTCTGCATTTTTACAGAATATATTTTAAGACCCTGTACTATCCAATACTATTTTATTTTTACTTTAGTATATAGCTAGCCTAAAAGTTCAAATTAAAAATAAATTAGTGTATGTATAACAGCTAACAAAATAAACTGTTAGTAGATATATTAGTTTGTCTCTTCCAGGATGAGAGTGCCAGTCAGACTTATTATTTAAAATATTTGTAACATTTTCTGCTTTTTTTTACAGAATCTATTTTAAAGCCCGTTAAAATTAAAAATGTTTTAAATATTTTATTTTTAGCCATTTTTAAGCTTTTTTGGTCATCCATATGCTAGTGTAAATATGCTAAAAGTAAACAAAATAAGCTTATATATATACACATTAAAATGTACAGACTTTTCTTTCAGGAAATTTAATTTAATTTTAATTTTTATTTTATGCTGGAGTAATTCTAAAAGTTGACCATTTTTTTGTAGATATACATTAAAATGTACAATCTTTCTCTTCCAGGAAAATGAACCAAAAATACTGCTGACTCATCTTGTCCACGGAGTTGTATTCTAAATTTTCATGGTTTATGTGTTCCGTATTTCTGTTGAAACAAGTACAGGAACCAAAATTGCAGATCTACTCATTTCATGCGGCCTGTAAACATGGTCAAATGTTACTGCTGTATTCTTTTTGGTAGTAGAAAAATCAGATTAGCCAAATTGTTAGCCTGGTGCATGACTCTGGTGCTTGTGTCTGTTTGTCTCTGAGCAGTAATGAAAGAGAAGGCATTCCTGCAAACCTGCTGCAGCTGATGGACGTGTGTGTGGAGATTCCTCAGCACGGTGTCCCTCAATGTGCACGTCAGTGCCGCCCTGCTGGTGTGGGAATATACACGCCAGCATTTAGGACAGAACACTGGCTCGTAAAACTGCCGAACAGTTTTCTGTGTTTTAGCAGAAAATATCTGTCAGTATTTGGGACATTTGCATTGCACACCACTTTTTCTAAGGAAAAGGCGTGTTTACGCAAATCAAGTAAGTCATAAGAGGCATTTTGCTTGACAAGACTTCCCAAATTTGATTAGAAAGATGGAAAACCGCAGCATTCGTGTTTAAATATGACTTCCAGATAGACTCTGTCCATACTACCATCTGTTGTTCCTTTTTCTCTCCTTCGAGTTTTTATTTTTTTACTCTGTATTACATTTAAAAGTGATGTTTGATGAATTTATATATTATCTTATATTTTAATATTGCTTTGAATTTAGGTTAAATAAAGAGTTTCCAAAACATTTCTATCTCAGAATGAGTGCCTTGTTAATATTTAATTCGTATTTACATAAATCATATTTGTTCCCACACATTTATTATGGAAAAATGCAGTGCAAAAGTGAGTTAATTACATCCATAACTATTGTAAACCCTTGCGAAACTAACTGTCTGTGTAAATAGACTATTTAAATGAACCAGATATTCATCTGGTTTGTTTTCTCTTGCTGTGTAATTGGCAAGTCAAGCGTTTGATTTTCCATGTTGTCATCGCTGTAGATAAACCGCTGGTTGATGGAGGGACCCTGGAGATACTAAACTGCACTGTCAGGTGCTCACACGGCAGATGAAGAACCAGAGAGCAGTGAGAAGCAAACTGTCTGCTTTGTGTGTAGATGAGTTGTTTTGATTGAGTATTGTAATATATTCTCAGGCATTTTTCATTATGATGGAAGATTTGTTTATTTAAAACTGTAAATGACCAGGTTGTTTGTGCACATGAGATCAGGTTCCCTCTTCAGAGAGTTTCCATTTCAGATTGAATGTTTTTAAATGGAGTCCTCTGCTCAGGAGTGGTTTGATTCAGATGAGGCTGAGTTTCAGATGCGGACGGCGGTGAGGAACTCGACGGTTTTGTGGCCTCGGGCGCGTCTGGTGCTGGAGACTCTGATGGTGCTGATGAGTCTGGGCGCAGTGACGGGTGAGCAGTACTCTACTCAACAAGACAATTCATTAATGTCTGTGAATGTTAGTCGTCATGTGAACAGGAGAAAGTTTTGCATTTGATTTCTAACAATATCTGAGGAATTAATAGGGTATAAGTAAGTTCAGATGATTTGTTAATTTCTATTAGTTGTAACACGGAAAAGGGAATATTTAAAAAGAATACATGTTGTGAATATTGTTTTCGTTGATAATTAAAATAATGCTAACAAAATCCATAGCCCTTATAGAATGTGACAATTTTGATGAGAAACAACACAAACATTAGTAAGTGTTAGCAAACAATTTGATGAATTTTGTCATGTTTTGTGGCGTTATGTGGTTAAACATTCCACTTTATTAGATTACAAAAATTACAGAAATTAGTATGATAATTTTAGAATTTGAAAGGATTACAAAAAAATATTTTCTTAATTTGGTTTCCCAGTAAAAAAAAAAAAATTCTAAACATCCGTGAAATAATTTTAAACACTTAAAATACGTTTCTGTGAAAGAAAACTAAGATATTAAGCCTTGTTTTCAGAGAATATCTTGAACTAAGATTATTTTTCATGAAATTTCTTGTTTTGTGCAGGAAAATGTAATGTGGTAGATGTAGAGGTTTATGTTTGTTTATATAGAGCTCATTATTTATTGCATAACAGGAATCATTGATTATATAGTAGGATAGATAATTGGTTAATGTCCAAGCGTGATTGATGATGAGTGTTAATTAATGAACTACTAATATTTTTATATAAAATGTTACCAACAGTAATTCTATAGCATTTATGAAAAAAAGAAATAAAAAACATAAATCAAAACATACTTTGCTATGAATTTCAGAACTGAGAACACTTTACTCAGTCCAAAAAATGATTATAATATAATATAATATAATCACATAATCTATCAAAAATATTTATTATTTTATAAACTGCATATAAAACTTTATTTATCATTTTATTGTGCTTTTGTTCTTTCTTGTCAGGAAACATTTTGGTTATTGTGATTGTTGCAGCCACCAAAACCTTCCACACTGTGACCTCCATCCTCATCATCAATCTGGCCATTAGTGATTTCTTAGTGGGAATAGGAGTAATGCCATTTGTGGCCGTTTCTATTATGAACAACAGATGGGTCAACTGCAATGTAAGTAGGAAATTCTTTACATTTCACATTTATTTACATAGTGCTTTATACAGTACAGAAGGTTTCAAAGCAGAATCAGGGTTAGTAAACAGGAAAATCAGTGTTAATGCTGTAAAATCACTCAATTATGAAACAAGTTCAGTTCAGCTATAAGCTGCTCTACAGAAAGCAATAGTGTCAATGTTGATTTAGTTCAGTTCAATTTCAGTTTTAGTGTTTCAAAGTTAGTGTCTAGCTCAATAATAAAAAATAATGTTCAGAACAAACATTATTTTTCATCTTATTGTGTCAATAAAGTTAAATTGATAATATTACTGAATGTTAAATTTCTTTTAAACATCATCAAACATGAATACCTTAAAGGGGAAGTGTGTAATTTCCCAAGTCCTAGCACCACCAAACAGAATCACAAAAGTAATCACTGTTTCCAAACAAGTCCCCCCCACTATTTGCCATTGGTCGACCAAACCATTTGTCCCACCCCCAAACTTGTGCCATTGGCAAAAATTCCTGGACTAAACTGATGTTGAAACAAACATAACCATGGTTTCGACAGAACCACAGTTTACTTTAGCATTAAAAATGACATGCATCACCTTTAAGTCATAAAATCACATTTTATTAGTGTTTTTGAACATTTTGTACTCTCTCTTGTTCTTTCAGGATCTATGTCTGTATGTCGGCTACACATCTTCAGTATACTGCACAGCATCAGTCTTAACACTTGCTGCTATCGCCCTGGACCGTTATTTCTCCATTGTGGACTGTCTGCGGTACGATTCCCGCTGCACAATTTGGAGAACAGGTTTGGCAGTGCTATGGATCTGGCTGCAAGCTATGGTGACCAGCTGTCCTCCTCTCTTGGGCTGGAGCAACATTAGTTTCGTGGCTCCCATGTACAGTTGTGCAGTGAACTGGGCCAACAGCCCAAGCTACACCATCATAATGGCCTCATTAACATTTCTTCTACCAGCTATAGTCATCCTGTTCTGCTATGTGAAGATTGTCCGTGTGGCACGGTACCACGCTAGGAGGATTCACAGTCTGGAAGAACATCTCCAACGTAACAGGACCCCATCTGTCTTGAATCTCCAACACTCATTCATGGACTCCTTCACACCATCCAAGCTGGTGTATCATGTGAGTGGGAAGTTTGTGATGGATCAATTGGATGTTCCTGGTGAAATTTCTCCAGATGCACCATCTGAGATATCTTCCAAGTCAGCTGGTGGACGTCTGCACTCATTCTTGGCTCAAATCCATAGCAGTAGCCCGCAGAATCCCAACCAAACTCAACATCATGGAGTCTTGAGGTTGTTCTTGGTCATCGCCGCTTTCTTCTTGTGCTGGACGCCCTATATAAGTGTAGCTCTGGTGCAGGCCACCGAAACTGCCCTGTCCCGACCCAGCAGCCTCGTTCCCCCATCAGCAGTCACTTTGTCCTATTGGCTGGTGCTGTTCAATTCTGATATCAACCCGTTGTTGTATGCGCTCCTCAGCAAGCGTTTCCAAGTTGCCTTCCAGAGTTTGAGATGGAAGATCCAGGCCAGGTTGGGGAGCATTGTGGGACAAGGAGGAGGAGCTGAGAGGTCTACAGTTGGAGGTGGAGGCGAGAGTGACCCCACTAACGGAACGACCCACAGCTCCACAGCGCACTCCAGAAACGACGGGGAACCGGCGTACCCTTCTGTCTTCACTCTCAGCTCTCAGTTACCCAACAGCTTCAAGGAGCAGCTGAATAATGTTCTTCCTGTGGCCACTTCTTCTCGTCCTGTTTGTCATAAATGTGGTGGACAAGGTTCTAGGATGGTGGACCACCTGCAGGTTCCCTCCAAACAGCATGAGCGGAACAGACTTCCTTACTCTGCTGCTACTAAAAAGAAACAAGCCACGTTCTTTTATGGACAGATCACAGTAAGAGTAGAACATGATATTTGCTGAGTTTATCACAGCTCAGCAAGTTATTTTAAATCGTAATAGTATTTTACAATATTGCTGTTTTTAATGCATTTTTAACCAAATAAATGCAGCCTTGGTATAAGATACATATTTTAAAAAGGCATTTAAAAATCTTAATTATTTCAAACGTTTGACCAGTAATGTATATATAATATGTATTTTATATAAATGTTTTTAAAACTTCTGTTTATATTGATTTTAGATGTTATATATAGTCTATATACTATTATATGGATAATTTTATTTACATTTGAAGCAAATATTTTCAGAATTATTTTTGCTTATGTGTTTCAGAGGGGTTTTAAAGCAGAATAAGTGAAGGTCATATTTTTTGTTAAAGCACTTACATGAATTATTCAGTAAAACCTGTTTTTATTTGAGCTTTTAACTTCCTTTTAATCTTTCTTTTTTTTTTAGGTGGTCCTCCTTTCTGTGTGGATGAACTTGAGGTTATGCTTTGCTGACATGATTTCTGTTGGTTGTGGCTTCTTGTCTTGATTACTTGGTTTTACCCAAGTCAACAAATTAAATCATTTGATAAAACTTCTCTTATAAATCTCTTTTCATCAAGGTTTTTAAACTGATCTTTGTCTTCTCTGATGCATCTAATTCTAGGTAGTATTATAGAAAATGACTAAATATTGAATGATTTTATCAACATGATTGGCTTGTCTCAACAAATTTTGACGATGTTTATTCCATTTCCTAAAACATTTCACAAATTCCATTGAACCCATTCAAATGGTCTCTGTGAAATGAATCATGTTCAAACAAACCATAGTCTGCAGGACTCTAAGCCTGCTGACATTTTAAACAGGAGAAAATGTAAAGTTTGACATGGTACATGTGAAAACAGACAAAGCAGATCTGTTAAATGGATGTTTTCATTTATTTTTGTCGTAATTTTCCTCAAATGTGATCAGAATGCATTTCGGTGTAAAAATCATTCCTTACAAAGGTTTACAATAATATCTAGCAATAATTCCAGAGGAATACAATATTATATTTATTGTCACTGTAACAATGACAATGGGAGACAGTGCTGATGAGATCCTATTGCAAATCAAAGAAAAGGCAGTGAAACCGTCATCTAGCATTTACTGGCATTTTCTGCATGCGTTTTCCTGTAGAACTAATTCCCTTCCAATGGAACAGTCTGTAAGATTAAAAAATGCAATGCAGTGTTCAAGAAAAGCAACCGAGTCTTATGAAGTGCAGGATGTGTTTTGTGTATGTAAAGGCAGCGTTTCAGTTCCAGTCACCACCTTTTGCGGAGCACATAGTGTGGGTGCACTTTTCAGAAATGGTCATACATTCACAGGATACACATGGCACCCTTTACGTTAACACGACTCGCAGAAGATTGCCTTTTCGGTTTGCCAATACTGCCCCTGAAGTGTCCTCACAGTGGTTAGCATGTGACTCAGAAAAATGTGATGGAAACCAAGTATAGCTTCAGTATAAACAGTCTGGATGCTGTCGTTAACCCACATATATCTTTGTTCACAGTTTAGGAGATGAAATCCCTCTAGACCTCAGATGCACTTTGTATGAGGCCAGCTGGACGTCTGCACTCCTCCGGCATCCCAGCCAACCTCAGCACCAATGTATCCTGGGGCTATTCCTGGATCACCTTTCCTCCAAAACATCTTCAGTCACAGTTTGGGAGGGGAAATCCCTCAGATGCACCTGTTGCAAGGTAGAACTTTGTTGTACGAGAAGACGGCACAAGTTGCAGTTCTTACGGTCTATATTAATGTTTGGCACATTCTAATGGACACTGGCAGTGATTCGTGCCAGTGAAAGTCATAATGTGAGCTTTAAAGTGACAGACGCGTTTCTCTGAGCTCCGAAGGGAAGTTAAACAATCTCAAGACCAGCAGGGACTCTTTATTGTGGAGATATTTGTTATGTGGGTCTCTTGAGCAGAGGTCTCAAACTCAAACTACCTAATTTTCCATTTGGGCCACTTTACAACAAATACAAATGTTTTATGACCTTACACTTTAACTACATACAGTTAGTGAGGCATGGATACATCTTTCCTTCATACCTAGCATGGTGCTCATGTTTAGTGGAGTAATGATGCTTGAAATTGCATTACTGCAACTGCAATTTTCTCCTTGCACAGGCAGGTAGCACATTGGAAATAACACATCCTGGCATTGACGTATTAATCAGACATTTTTTCAATATAAAATGACTAAAATAGATAGCAATCAGTCTACATATATGATATAAAAAATATTTGATATATATATACTGCATATCAGATGGGCAAAATAAAATAAAAAGGTCGAAGTAGCTATAGTGCATCAAAAATAGAAACTTACATCTATTGTTTGTAATAAGAGCCATCTAGTTTTATATAGATGCATGTAACCCAAACTTTTCTGTTCATTTACATTCAAGTTTTAGGCTTGTAAAACCCATGTGGAGAATAAGAAATATACATAATTAAATTACAATATATAATATACATTAAATTACAATAAGATATAAAATAAAGTTGAAATATTATTAAATGTAATACATATTAATTTATCAAAGTTTTAATTTGAAAAAAAAAAAAACAATGAATGTAAAAAAATTTAAGTCTATAAACTGATTTATGGGCTGCATTTAAAGATAAACTATTAACCCAAGCCTGTATGTTGGTAGTTTGAGACCCCCGCTCTTGAGTTTCAAATAAAGACCCCAGTCATTGTTCAAATCCACTTACAGTTGGGAGAACTGCAAAACATGATTTGCTTTCAGAAAGCTTCTGTTGTAATATGCATGATGGTAAATTATGGCCTATGGAGCCTCGTTGGCTGAGAAATATTATGGAATGAATGCTATTGCATCGTCCAGTCACTGGAAAAGGTAAATGCGTGTCAGTGGGAAAATGTGGACATGGAGGTCCTGGCCCGTCGGGTCCAGTTGAGTCCTGAGCTGGTTGCAGTCTCAGCCGGCTCAACAGGTTGTTCCCGCTTTCTGAGTTTGGTGCTGAGCTCAATCAAACACTGATCCCAGTCCTCTGGTAACAGCAGCATCAGGAAGCCCAGACAGATGATGAACACAGCGATGAGTCGCACTGTATTGAAGTGGATATCACAGGTGTACAGGTCCACCACTGCAACGTGAACCAAACACACATTTAGAGCCAATTTCATCCAGCACAAATGCTCTAGATGAAGTTACAATGACTGTCCACTTTCAACTGGCTCAAAAACAGGTTTCCAAAAGTTAAAACCTTTTTTTAATTTTCTCATTATTTAAAATGATTTTTAACAGTAACACAACACTTTTTAACAGTAACACAAACCATACAGTATAATGAGCTATGAGTGTAATATAATGACAAATATGATAATGTATGCTTTTGGCGAACTATCCCTTTAAATCAGTCAGTAGCATTTCTGATTACTGATCATATACTTCTGTGAACTAGTTTGCTTTTAAAATGTATTATTTTTTTTACTTTGAACAAAATGAACTCACTTGCATTGACTGGGACACTCAGCACAATGCCAAGTGAAATCAGTGTAGGGTATGTAATGGCAATGCCAAAATTCACCAGAATATTGAACGCTGTAAAAGAAAAAAATGCACAGTAAATGTCAAATACAATTGTGTGCATATTATATGTATAATACACCTTTTTTCTGTCAGTATTTTATCTACCAAGTAAGAGTCCAGCTACTCCACACAGGTAGGCCCAGGGAAGATCAGCTATGGATGTGAAGTACTCAACATGTGTGAAGTACAGTATGACTGGCACAAAACTCATAAAGACAAAGTTTGCAGCACCTACAATGGTCAGAAACAGAGCCGCCTCTCCAAACTTGGCGCTGCCCAAGACGAGCTTGAAAAGCACCTGAGGAATAAAAACAAGACCAGGTCAGATTCTTTTTCTTCCTCTGTGAATTGGTTCATTTAATTAATTAATTTCAGTATGCTAATTCATATGGAATCATCACAGTATGCATATTTTACTTGTTCTGTTTTGTAGCAAAATACATATTTGGTTAAATACTGCTCATTTAGTGTTAGTTTTATTAGTTATATATGACTTTATGTAACTACATTAGCAAACTACAGATTCAAAGCAACTTCCCCAACATTGGCCAGAGTAAATATAGAAAAGAACATGGTTTTATCTTTCAAACGTCAGAAGATGTGGGTATAACATGGCTGGTTTCTAGCTCATGATACGTTGGAAATGTTAGCCAACTGATGAGCTAAAACTGATCTTTCTGTCCAGTTCCCTTATTGATCTGTCCTTTTCAGATGACCGCAGGAGTTGAAAGTACATCGCAAATCAATCAAGACTAATAGATTAGTGAGGTCATTTTAATTACAGAAAACAAGGCACTCCCAGGACACCTCACTCCATGACTATGTAAAGAGATGCAGTTATTGATAAGTATAGTTTCAATGACACAAAACCGAATGACATGACTGAACTGAAAAGCATCTGATGAATAACGAAAGGGTCATGACTGTTGAAGCAGGGTTACCTTATAGAGGGCAGAGGCAGATGCAGAGGCCACTACAAGCGTTATGCCGATAACAGAGTGACTGTGAAAGCCATCAGCGTAGGTCAGCATCACGATTCCAGCGATGGCCAGAATGGCAGCCACAATCTAAAGGTCATTGCATTCACAATGTGTTATGTCAAACAGCACAGATATGGCATGTAGAGAGAGAGAGAAAGAGGCTTTGAGACGTTTTAAATATAACAGGGTTAGTACAAAACACGATTTTAAACAAATTGTGGATCAAGGGCAAAATGATCTAGACAATAATTTCTCATGTTTTAGGGAAATTGTTTTAGAATGTGATCAATACAGCCACTTAATTAGATTAATTCGATTATGAATACTTTTCTATCAGAGCAGATCATGTCCTTCAGAGAATATTGATGATTGAAGTAAAAAGAGATTGATTACCAACCTCTTTCATTGTTCATCTTTCTTGTTATTTCTCTTTTCATACACACATAATGAGAATTCAAGGAGAATGACTCTGGCATTATATATGATGAAACAGGCCTGCTTGATAGAGTGTGTGTGTGTGTGTGTGTGTGTGTGTGTGTGTGTGTGCGTGTTTCTAGAGTGTAGCTGAATTGAGTGCAGTACAGAAACATTATGAGGGTGTCAGAAAGACTGATTACTCCCACACAACGTCTCTCCTGAACAGCTTTCCTCTTACTCTCTTTTCCTGCTCTGCCTTTTGTTTTGGCCCAAATCACTCTGTTCTTTCTCCTCTGTTTGCAGGATTGTGGTTTTGCATTCTCATGAATGTTGCTATATTCATATTACTGTACCATCATCTTACCAGGAAAACAGAGAAATACACGCGTGAATATCATGAAACCTGAAACATCTCCAGGGCATATTTCAACATAAAAATCACAAGTAAGAAATAGTTTTTTATATAAATATGGAAAACCATAACTCAAAGAAAGAAGTGAATATGTTGAGCTGGAGGTAATTTTTAGTTTATGTTGGGCTAGCAGCACCTTACACATCTGAACTGTATCATGAACAACACTCTCATTAAATCACGTGAGCTAATGGTCTCTGTCATCTTATCATGTCCTCTAGATGAAAACCCACTTAACTTCTACTGCGCCATGGACGTCCAAACACCCTGACTCACCAAAATCTGTCCAGCACTGCAGTGCCCGTGTGTGTGTGTGTGTGTGTGTTTGTGAGAAAGAGAAACGGGAACACACAGAGACAAAGAAAATGTTACACAGCACTTTGGTTCCTTTGAGATGAGAAAAAAATGGGAACAGGAAGTAGGAGAAAGGAGGAACACAAAGGAAGAAGACAGTTAAAGGTGATTGTAAAAGCAAATTATTGTACTGTGATGGCACTGCTGACTCGTGGGATTATACAGCAGAAGACATCCAGAGAGAACAACACCCTATCTATCTATCTATCTATCTATCTATCATTAAACTCTTTTAGCAACACTTCGGTGATTAATCATTATGAAAAAAGTATGTCAAATCAATATCTAGAGTTTTATTCATCTATCCAACAATCCATCCATCCACTCACTCACCCTGACGCCCATGAAGCGATCCCGCAGTACGATCCAGGACAAGAGAAAGACGAAGGCCTTGTTACAGCAGAAGAGGGCCGATACATCGGTGCTGTTGATCTTTCTCAGAGCCTGAAGGTATAGGTAGTTTGTCAAAATCCACAGCAGGCCGAAAGGGGCCACTTTAGTGAGGAACACCTTTGCCGTCAGTCCATCATCCCCGAAGAACCGACAGCACTCTCTGAAATACCACAGAGACAAAAAAATAATTAATTGTCCTCTGCACATAATGCACATTCGATCTGCCTTGTGTACATTAGGCTACAATTCAAAACTATAGGGTCAGTACATTTTCAAAAGGGAAATTAACACTTTTATTCAGCAAGGATAAATTAAATTCATAAAAAGTGACAGTTGTAGAGCCCTTTTCAACCTTAAAGTGTTTTTCTAAATTGAGATTTTCTCATTTCTACATTCATATATAAAATGTGGAATATGGATTCATATTTTGGAATCGCTACTGACACTAATTATGGAAAGTGTGTCCTTTATTTTCTTTGAAACTCATATTTATTTTATATTTACAAAGGTTTTAATACTGAAGTGCAGTTTAAAATAAACAGAAAATGTCTGCAGCAGCGCTGTTTTATCATACTAGATACATTTGAAAGTTCTGTTATAATGCTACTCTGTGCAGTCGTCACCGGTCTATTAAAACGCACAACATATTAAAGCGTCTTTGGTGTTTCCATGTTTTTTACAAAACAAAACCGTAAATCGAGGGGTTATGACGTCATTGGCAGGCGACACAATGACACTATGGACACGGTCCGTGTCACTAGTTAAAATTGCTTATTTCTCTGGATTTAAACATTCTTCGAAACATTTGGGATAATGTAAGTACACAAGTCAGTAAAATATATAACACTGTTCTAGTGGTTTTTGGATATTTTAATAACAAAAATCTTACATACAGTGCCTTACATACAGTGACTTTCTTACAGAAAAGTGGCGACGCTTTCGCTTTGGGTGCAGTCAGTCCTTGGGATCTGAGACTTTAGTGACGTAACATTTGGCCAAGTATGGTGACCCATACTCGGAATTAGTGCTCTCGGTGCCTTGCTCAAGGGCACCTCAGTCGTGGTATTGAAGGTAGGAGAGAGCGCTGTACATTCACTCCCCCCCACCTACAGTCCCTGCCGGTACGAGACTCGAACCCACAACCTTTGGGTTACGAGTCCGACTCTAACCATTAGGCCACGACTTTTACTCATTCATAGTTGGATGTTTAGTACGAGAAACTTTAAAAAGAAGAGATTTCTGACTGTGAGTAAAGAAAGTGAACAGCTGTTGCGAAAAAGGAACTGAGTAAGGAAAAGACTGAGTTTGTAAAGGAAACTTAAATTTGCGAGTTGAGTGAACTCAAAGTGAGCGCGTGCAAGCTGGCGTGAGAAGATGACGCAATGGGTGGCTTGTGGACTGTGCTCCTGACAATAGGAGTTTTTTCTTCGCTGTTACATCTGTCTTTGGAATCTGTGAGTATTCAATAAGGTTTCACATTAATATAAGCTCAAAAAACGCACTTAAGTAGACTGAAATCCCAGTTTGGTAATCTTTTAATGTGATTTGAACTGCATTCATTTTTTGAACTGAAGTGTTTGGGTTACAACTGTGGAGATTTGATTGATTGGTTGTTGTGTTAAATTGTTGATTTGCTTGAATTGATTCATTTCGAAAGAAGAAAAGAAACAAAAGGCATCAACGAGTTTAATCAATTCAATTCTTGTGGTTTTCCTGAAAAGAAAAGATCTGCAGCTTGGCATGTATATGTGGATTTAAATTGGGATTGTAGTCGCATGTTGAGAATCGCAGTATTGTCACTTCCTGATTTTAAATATAAAACACTAAACACTAAAAGTGTAATCTGAGATCTGGGGTTTTGTATCTAATAAATACCGCTTACTTGGTTGGTGATTCATTTTACAAACTAAATTAAACTTGGGATGTGGCTGGCACCATTTATTTGGAATTTCCCCTAGATGTGTTTATACATCTGAGCCATAACATTGGTGAGAGGGCTACACAGTAAATACATTTCCATAAAAAATATTAAGCAGTTTCTAACATTGATAATAATAAGAAAAGTTTATGAGCACAATGTCAGTGTATTAGAATGATTTCTGCGGATCATGTGACACTGAAGACTGGAGTAATGGCTGCTGTCATTCAGCGTTGCATTACAAAAATAAATTACATTTAAAAATACAAACAGAAAAGTGCTGTTTTAAATTGTAATATTTTACAATATTATTGTTTTTATTGCATTTTTTGGTCATTTATTTGCAGCTCTAATAAGAAACCTTTGAGTGGTAGTGTATTACAAAAAAAATTTCTCCTGATTTTAAATATAAAACACTAAACACTAAAAGTGTAATCTGAGATCTGGGGTTTTGTATCTAATAAATACCGCTTACTTGGTTGGTGATTCATTTTACAAACTAAATTAAACTTGGGATGTGGCTGGCACCATTTATTTGGAATTTCCCCTAGATGTGTTTATACATCTGAGCCATAACATTGGTGAGAGGGCTACACAGTAAATACATTTCCATAAAAAATATTAAGCAGTTTCTAACATTGATAATAATAAGAAAAGTTTATGAGCACAATGTCAGTGTATTAGAATGATTTCTGCGGATCATGTGACACTGAAGACTGGAGTAATGGCTGCTGTCATTCAGCGTTGCATTACAAAAATAAATTACATTTAAAAATACAAACAGAAAAGTGCTGTTTTAAATTGTAATATTTTACAATATTATTGTTTTTATTGCAGTTTTTGGTCATTTATTTGCAGCTCTAATAAGAAACCTTTGAGTGGTAGTGTATAACAAAAAAAATTTCAATAAATGCTTCTTCGTACTTGGCTATTTGGATGTCAGGCTCAAAATGAGTACATATTATTTTACCGCACTTTCAAACCTTTTCTCTGTCACACAAAACACCCAACAGACAGACCATTTGAAATTTTTTTTTTTTAAACTTTGTTCCCTCAATGAAAATGTTCAGTCTTGAGTAGGCTATGACGTGATCTGATGAAAAATACAAACAGTGCTTGTTTCTACTTTCCAGTCCATCTCTGGCCATTACACTCAGAGCTGTCCTCAGTTCACCTCCATGTGGTGATACTGAACTGTAAATACAACTAAGAGTAAAAAGTAAAATAAAGAAATTACTCAAGCTTTCTTTTCAATTGCTTGAACTGTGTCCTTATGTGACACATTGTATCTTGAAGATACCATGTCTGTTAGCCTTTAAGCCATCGATAAGTGAAAATAAACCATTCCTCAAATCTCAAAGAACTTGTGGTGTCAGATGGCATTTTCCCACCCGTCAGTTTCTGTGCTTGACATATATGACTGTCCGAACACATCAGTTCAATGCTATTTTGCAATCTTCAGTGTCTTGGAGTTACAAGTAACTGCAGTGCTTCCAGGTAAAATCGGAGCAAAGCAAGAAATGAAGCATGGTCTCCATCTATATGCCGCTTAAACAGGCAATTGGACTAAACCATTTCATTCAGGAAAGAGGGTCCTTAATTCTTTTTACTAGTTTCAGTGATTTAATTGCCAATTAGTTAATTATGGTTACTTTTGCGTTTTTATGTAAACATTGTGAGTATTATCTGGCAATTTGTCCTTGTTCAAGTGTCATTACTAAATGAAATTATTTAATTTGTACTAGGGCTGTGCGATATTGAAAAAAAAATGCGATATTCGATATGCGATAGGATATTGCTTAAAGTGTGAAAAATCTATTTAAATTATAGATCGTCAAGACGGGTACTATTGACATAATTCTGTGTGTATGTATGTGTCTGTTCAAACATGAGGAGATGCGAAAGACGAATCAACTCGGTGTTCGCGCGCTGTCTGAAACGCGTCTCTGTGTGTGTGTGTGCGCGAGATGCGGCTTGTTAAGTTGCAGAAAACAACTCTTTGCCGTCTCATCTTGTGGTCTGACTCAGACCACAAGACGAGACGGCAAAGAGTTGTTTTCTGCAACTTATTGCACTTAAACTCTTTTTAACGTCAAGCAATTCTCTGCTATATGCGTCGAACTAAAACTTTGACCTTTTGCAACGTTTTGATTTAAGTAGCCTATTATTAAAATGATTCAGATATCGCATGCCCTTGCGATATGCATATCGCGATATTTACATTTGCGATATTTCGATATTTTCGATATATCGTGCAGCCCTAATTTGTACCTTTATTTTGTGTTTTTGGTAGAGTCGGGTTTTACATTTCACTTCTGGTTATCTTACATTTCACTATATATAAGTATGTGACAAATAAAATGCTATGTTTACTTATTGTTCCTCAGGGGTATGAATGATAATTTAAAGCTATAGTTTAATTTTCAGGAGTTGCTTATTTCCTCAAGATTGTAAATTAGCATTTTCTTACAGCCCCCCCCCCCCTTTTTCTTGAACTTGAAGAATCTTGACAAATCAATCAAATCAAAATATCACTTCTTGTCTCCATTAGATTCAGCAACTTTATCAGTCTGTCATGTCATCTTACTGATTTTAGTTATCAACACAAAACGATGTTGATCAAGTAAAATGCCTTTTTTTAAATCACATTTGCATTAATATTATGCAGTCAGAGGTCCATTTACTTCATAGTTTACTACATGTCATGGTTGGCTGACAATCACTTTTTAAGGTCAGCATATTGGCTGATACCCACAGAAAGAGAGCGAGATTATGGGTACAGCAGGACCTTTACTGCCTTTTCACTGAAAATGTTGAATGGGTCTCTGGGCTACATGTCAACAAAATCATCCGCTTCTACTATTTTTAATAACATTAGGCTTTGGATGAATTGAGTTGGCTAAACTGCATCATAATGCGTAACTATAAATAAAGGCACTTCATGTAACCAAAAATCTCTTTCTGCCTTTTTATTTTCTCCATTTTTGCGCAGCCTTTGTACTCCACAGCTGGTGTTTACTTTTTAAATCCTGTACTGCAGTGCTGCTAATATTGTTTTCTCCTGTATGATAAATTGCTTGGGCTTTTCCACATTTTCCACAAAAGTATTTGTTAAGTGATTAAATAAAAAGAAGCACTTCCCCAGAATCTACTGTTTTACTTCCCAACACTCTTTAACTTTGGTCTTCCTAGACAGAGCAGAAAGATATTTTTCATCAACGACTCAGTTTAAATAAGCAATGAGCCTGCTTAGTATTCAGCACATAGAAGATTAAAGGAGAAACCCGGAAAGGACAAACTGTCCGTGCATTAGAGCATGGAATTTCCTCAGTGTCCCCCTCAAGAGAAAGGGGTTTCACTAAAGAGATTCATCAGATGTCTGTGATGCTCACACAAAACGGTTGCATATTTCAGCTGTACTACATTTTAATCTTTCGCTCTGCTCCAGAACCTAATAAGCTGCGTATTCTTCACCAAGAAGGCAATCCCAGAGTGCACTGCTGGATAATCACAATCTCACGGGACCAGATTCTTACCTAAACCTCTGTTTTGGTGTCTGTCTCTCAGGACTCTTGCACAGATGGCCGATGTAATACAGAGGAAAGAAGAGGCAGTTCCATGTGGTGGCGAACCATGTGAGAGTGAACGGTGCGTCGTACTGCTTGAAGGTCAGCTTGGCCAGCTGAGTGGAGCCTGCCCATGACGAGCACACGCACATCACCATGGCCACGCCCCATATTGCTTTTCGCACTTGGACGGCTGTCACTCGCACACAGCAGTTTAATCTCTGCCTCCCCGGCCCTGCCTCTGCCCCTGCTCCGCCCACCGTCGCCTGTCCATCGGCAGTGCCCACGATGTTCTCCCTCGGCCGGTCCTCCCCTACAAGCAAACAAAATGACATCAGTTGCCGATTTATGAGCTGTTTTATTTGCATTACTTGCATTTTATTTGAATCAAATCACTCGACACTGTAAAAATACTCCCCTTAACTTCCGTAAAACAGCAGATTGCACTATTACAGATGTACAGTGAAAGTTTTCAGTGATGCAGTACAAATTTGGATGCAGTATTTACAACTGCAGTTATTCTTGTTGTAAATATCATATTTTCACATTTTTGGCTCTCATTATGCTTTTCAATTGGGTCATCTTAATTAATTTTTTTATTTTTATTATTTTTGCATGTGACAGTTTAATCTTAGAACTTCAAAAGATGGAGAGACCAAAAAAGTGTGGATTTTATTTGTATATATTTATTTTATATACATATTTGCATTAAATTAGGCTATATATATATATATATATATATATATAATAAAATCTGCACTACTGTTCAGAAGTCGATAACATTTTTAAAAGGTTTTTTAAAGAAGTCTATTATTTGATGATTTATTTGATCAAAAATTCAGTAAAACCATAATATTGTGAAATATAATTACAATAAAAATATTTTCTATTTTAATAAGTAATTTATTCCTGTGATTGCAAAGCTGAATTTTCAGCATTATTACTTTGGTCTTCAGTGACACATGGTCCTTTAGAAATCATTCTAAGCAGTTCTAAGTTGCACTGCTTAACATTTTTATGGAAACTGATACTTTTTTTCAGGATTCTTTGATGAACAGAAAATTTGAAATAACAGCATTTATTTGAAATAAAATTACCTTTGTAGCATAATACATTTCTTTACTGTCAATATTGATCAATTTAAAGCATCTTTCTGAATAAAATTCCTGTCTTTAAAAGCATTTTCTTGTTCCAGAATTACATGTATTTCTGTCGTTTGAAAATTCCCTGAAATGGAATCATGTATAGATGTCTAATCCATTGACTTCCAAACAATGCCTCTCACCAGCGTTCCCTGAAACATCCAAGAGGAAATCAATAGCACGGTTTACTCATTCAGCACAGTAAATCTTTTAAAGTGTCTGGGAAATACTTGAAAACCAAGAATATTTTATAATACAGAAACTCTGAATGGAATCTGTCTGCAGTCTCTCAAGAACTGCAGTGCTATTGTTCAGATCAGATAAGCACATCTTAAGCCCACCATCCATTCATAAATGCTCTTAATGGCTCTTAATAGCCCTTCATCTATTCACACGCAGGATAAACGAGTGGAGTAATTACCCTGCCTGCGTCTGGTGGAGGATTCGATCTGTTTATCCATAAAGAGAACAAAGTGGATCCTTAGCACTGAAGCATCTGAGTACTCTAATAACATTTATTTTTTATTTTTGCAAGGCTATTCACAAGCAGTGTTGGGTAAGTTACTCTAAAAAAGTTACTAGTTACTAATTACATCTTCAACAGTGTAATTAGATTACTGTACAAATTACTCTCTCCAAAAAGTATTTAATTACTTATTACTAATTACTTTCTAAATCCTATATCAATCTCAACAAGTTAATGATACAAGGATAGACATGAAACGGTTCTTTTAATTCTTTCAAATAAATAATAGATAACTACATAAATTATTCACTTTAGATTAGGGTCCAATTCTCACTATTAACTATTAACTGATTTTTTGCCTCAATATACTCCTAATTACTGCTTAGTAAAGTAGTTAAGTTTAAGAATTGGGTAGGGTTACGGATATAAAATAAGGTCTTACAGAATAAGACATTAATGTGTGCTTTTTAAGTAATAATAAACAGCCAACATCCCAGTAATATTCATGCTAATAACCAACTAGTTAATAGTGAGAATTGGACACTTAAGTGTTACCAATATTCTTATTAACTCACCAAAGTATTAAAAGTGAGAAGGGTACTTAAAAAGCATGCATTTTAAGGTTATACTTTAAATTTAGATGTTAAATCCACTATTGTATTGTATATAAATGTTCTACAGCCTATGAACAGTATTAAGTTCAATTACATAAGAAGTATCTGTAATTAAATTACAGAGAAAAAAGAGTAATCCCTTACTTTACTTTTTCAAGGGAGAAGTAATTAAATTACAGTAACTAATTACTTAGTAACAAGTTACACCCAACACTGTTCACAAGAAAGTAAACACTCAAATATATACTGACAATAGCATACTAAGATTCTGGTATGACCTACTGCATTAATACTGTATCCCAAGTTAATATTGTTGAAAGAAGTATCTTATGTTCACCAAGGCATTTGATCAACAATGATAATATTCTAAAATATTATTACAATTTAAAATAACAATTTTCTATTTGAATGTATTTTGAAGTATAATTTATTCATGTGATTGCAAAGCTGAATTTTCAGCAACCATTACTCCAGTCTTCAGTGTCACATGATCCTTCAGAAATCATTCTAATATGCTGATTTGCTGCTCAAAAACCATTTCTTACTATTATCAATGTTGAAAACAGTGATGCTTAATATTTTTGTGTAAATCATGATACTTTTTAAAAAGCTTAAAAGAAATGAATTTCTATCATGACAACTCTCGGAGAGTTTGGCATGGTCATGACTCCTGTCCATGACAATGTTAATGAGTTTGGTCTTGGCAGAATAGATCTGCTACGCTGTGGCTGCTGCTGCTGCTGCGGCAGAGCAAGTACTGAGACTACTGCCAATACATCCACAACATGCTGCTGTAAGCATGTAAGAAATACTGCTGCTGCCCACAGGCTATAGCATATATGAAATTTCCCCCATATATAGCATATGAATCACCCCGTAGCAGATCTATATAGGTGGAGCTAGGGAAGGTGGAGGGTTTCTGAAACGTGCTGCAACTGCTACAGTATGCACTAGCCAAGTATTTGAATGTCGAGTAGCAAGCTCATTGGCTGCAGATACAAAAAGACCCAATCAGCTGCGCCGTGTGATGTCATTACATCAGATTGAGGTAGACCTATTGGACTGCGCCACCTAGAGTTTCATGACAGAACTTTGGATTTATTTGAAATAGAAATCTTTCCAAACACCCGTTTTCATTGCATATTATATAATATCTACTATTAATATATTGGTGTCTTAACAGTAAATAATTCTACTTTTCTAGGCTTTTACAGACACATGGCATAGCTGAAAGCAGGTACCATTTCAAACAGGAGCTTGATCATCGGGTATTCATGCACATGCCTAATAATATCACAAACTAGCCTGAATCCTAATCTTTCTAGCAAGTGATCCAAAGTGAAAGATGATTTTCTCTTGAGACCCTCAACAGCCTAGAGACATTTCACACAGACAGATCCTGAGTGAAGACTGTAAGACAGCACCTATCACAATAATAAATCTATCAATATCTACTATTAATATATTGGTGTCTTAACAGTAAATAATTCTACTTTTCTAGGCTTTTACAGACACATGGCATAGCTGAAAGCAGGTACCATTTCAAACAGGAGCTTGATCATCGGGTATTCATGCACATGCCTAATAATATCACAAACTAGCCTGAATCCTAATCTTTCTAGCAAGTGATCCAAAGTGAAAGATGATTTTCTCTTGAGACCCTCAACAGCCTAGAGACATTTCACACAGACAGATCCTGAGTGAAGACTGTAAGACAGCACCTATCACAATAATAAATCTATCATTAAACAACATTGTATACAGCATAAACTAGTGTTTAAGGTGATCCTCATTTCTTCTAAAAAGTATTTTAGGTAGTTTTAAGTGATCAAAATAATGATTTCTCCTGAAGTACAGAAGATGTATTAGGATCCATATCCCAAACTCTAAGAGACTCTTTGAACCAACTCAATAATTTGCTGGTGTTACGTAAGATTCTTTGTTTCTGCAGAGAGCCCTGATTATATTTCTAGAGTTCATCAGTCCACTCAAGCAAACTTGTAGCCTTCATGTACAACATCCAAAGCTCAACACTAACAGTTTGTTCATCAATAGATCTGTTTCTGTTGACAGAAGTTACAGTTTCCATACAGAAGGAATCAAATAACCTGCAGTTCAATAACACCACCCATATGAGGTTGTATGTGTAAACCGACACTATAGTGTACACTATTCGGAGGCTGTTGTCATATCATACACCACAGTAAATGTACAGTTTTCTTCCTCCCAAAGATAGTTCTTTTTTGCTCAACCATTTGGGTTTAATACCAAATAAGCAATAATATATCATTTTATTTTTTAAATTAGAATAGCAAACTTTAATTTTTTTTGTAAGAGCACTGAATCTTTATGGGAAACCCAAAGAGCCAAAACTTCCATGAGGAGTATTTTCCATGTCAGACTATTCAAGGGATTCAATCTCAAACCTCTTTTAAGTGACCCATGAAATGCAAACCGTTCAAAGGTGTGTGCATGGTTGTGTGAAGCTGCCCTTGAATACAAAATCTAGCTGTCACTGCACTCTGCCAGCACTGTATATGTTTCCAAACCTACGCACCGTTTCCCTGTCCCCTCATAATGAACTGCCACTACCACTGGGTATTTAACATGTGGGTAATTATCTGAAAGCAGTGAACGTATGTAGTAACCATGGAGACTGATAATCAGTATAATGTGGATAGAAATCTCTGGAGACACATGCTCACAAATATGTACCGTACTCGATACACAAGCTCAGCAGAAATCATAAAGAAATTTGCTCTGTGGAAAAGTGAAATAAAAGATAAATAAATAAATACCAATATAAATAATAATAATAATTATTATTAGTCTAAGAAATTTGCAACGTGGAAGAGAAAATAAATTAAAATAAATAAATGCACAATGTAAATACAGTAATAATAATAATTATTTTTATTATTTATAATAATACATTTACAATGTGGAAAAGAGAGAGAGAGAAATAAATACACAATGTAAACTCTAAAATAAAAATACTCAATAATAAAAAAGTATTATTATATTAGTATAAGAATTACACAAGTATACATATTATTATTATTATTATTATTATTATTATTAATGTTAAAAGTCTCTGTTTTGCACCAGCAGAGGGTGTAATGCATACCACACTCTGAAAACCACTGGTTTAGGGGATCCAAGTTCAACTCGGGTGAAACTGATCTCAGTGTCACCTTCAGATTCTGACCCTATAAACCTTTTTCTTATGTTGCTGACCACTGTTCCAGACATTGGCCATCTAGCAAGATCATCAAACTCTGGCAAGCAGGACCAATCAACTCCTACACCAAAGAAGACCAAGCAAAGCACTTTTCAGCCAAGAGCAGCCTTTTCAACCAAAACCAGATCTACATTCATTAACTCTGCCATCAACACACCATTAAAACAATGCTGCATGTGATTCGCCTGCAACAAAGAGATGCTTACATGACTCTTTTATCATATTATCATCAATGAAGTGTTCTCCACCAGAGAAAACTGCCATGCAGTTTCTGCAAGAATATTCTGTGTAATTAACAGTAAGAGAAGGTCCTTGACTTCAGAAGAACGTCTTCAGCAGGACTGATGGAGTCTGAATCAGAATGTCACTTAGTGCTAATGACTAAGTCTTTGAACTTCATAGCAATTTAAAATGATTAACAGGTTCTTACGGAAACCTTCGGATTTAATTTCTAAAAGACTAAGTTGAGTGAATGGCCATTTACATTTTTTACCATCAGAATGAGATCATCCAGCGGACTGCAAGAAGGTACTGGGAGGCCAGTGAAATTTCTTTTTGAAAAACTTTTACAAATACAATAGAATTATTACATTTATTTAATTTTATTTAACTTATTGATTTTTATTGTCTTTATAATGTCACTTAATATTTTTCTCAAATGGACCTTAAAAAAATCTTTAGATCTTTATCCTTTAAATGCTGGTTCTTCACAAAGAATCACCAATTTTGGGGGGTCCCTGGTATCAAAAAGTTTGAAAACTCAATTCCTATTGGACTCTATAGAGTCCCTAATTCGAAACTAGCATCGCCATTTGTTTCTTTATGCCTGAACACTTCTGAAGAGGTTATTTTGAAGGCATCATAGCTTCAAGTAACAGTTCTTCTTTTTGACAGGGAAGATTAAAATCTGTCTGCGCCAGAGGCTTGATGCTGAACCAGGCCAGTGAGTGTTTCTCACAAAAAGCTTTTCAAAATGAATCGACGTGTCAAGTGGAGCTCAGACAAAGTGCATCGGCAATGAGGGCAGCGATCAGAGCTCAAAGTCTCAAAATGCCACGAATTCAGCCTCAAAGACGTGACAGATTTTAATCAGAACCTCTGCGACCCAGACTCAGCAAAAACTGTGACACAGTGAGCATCAGGGAATGCCATTTGGTAGGTGCTGGTATAATGAGCACACAATCTAACCCATAAGCAATGGAAAAATATTAAGATTTAATGAGTTATCTTTCACTCTATTTCCTGCGTTAGCCAAAATATGCCTTCAGCTCACAATGGCAAGTCTTAAAAATGCTGTATGATCTGTGATACGTCCCATAAAGATCCTTTAACATCTAATTAACCTTTTCATTGTCAAGTGTTTTTTTTTTTTTTAGTGGAAGTGGAAAAAAGTTAATTAGACAATTAAAATGTTCTCCATGCTAAGAAAGAAATAGTTCTGTTCACTTGAAAGGTTATTCGGGGAGCCAAGCATGGTTCTTCTATGGCACCATTGCGAAAATCCTCTTTTGGAACCTAAAAAAATAAAATAAATAAAAAATAAACATTTACTCAAATGAAATATTTTAAAAACCTTAAATTGTATTTTAACTAGTTGCCAAATTTAGTTTAAGGTGATGTTCTAAAACTGAAACTGAAAAAAATTATAAAATTTATGGAAGCCTGTTTCTGGGAATTAAGGAATTAAAAAATTAAAAAGGTAGTTGTGACCTTTTATCTCACAATTTAGACTTTTTTTCCTCACAATTTTGAGTTTATATCTCGCAATTCAGTTTTTTGTTTCCACCATAAAAAAGGTAATTGCGACGACTTTCTTCTTGCAAACGCAACTCAGACGTTTCTTCTCAGAACTGTGAGTTAACATCTAAAGGTTATATCTCACAATTCAGCATTTATCTCTCAGAATTGCAAGAAAAAAAGTCAGAATTGTGAGATATAAGCTCAGAATTCTGACTTTCTTGAAATTCTGAGTTTACCTATACAGTGATTACATATACTGTCGTGAAAAGCCGATTGGTTCTAACTCTGATATAATCACATCATTATTCACATCAGCAGCCATCATTCCATCAGCAGCCAGTCATCATCTTGCTGTTCAACTTTTAAATACTTGGCTAGTGCTTGCTGTATAAGTTGCAGTGTGTTTCAGAAACCTTCCACCTTCCCCAGCTCCACCTGTATAGATCTGTTGCGGGGTAAATCTTGCAATTGTTGTTTTTTTCCCACCATGAAATAAAAGGTAATTGCAACTTTTTTTTTTCTTACAGCTCCAACTTTTTTTCTTGCAGTTGTTCATATCTCACAGTTAAAGATGATCTTCTCAGAATATTAAAGTTTAAATCTCGCAATTCTTCATCTATATCTTGCAATTCTTTGTTTCAACAAGCTTCCATAAAAACTATAGACATGTTAAACAAAATACTAATTAAAAAAAAAAATGAAACTTTTAACTAAAATAAAAATGGAACATATTAAAATAAATACTAATTATTAACAAACTACAGTGATACTCAAATAACCCTGCAGCCTTCTTGTGGAAGTCATTAGGTCTAAAGATTGCTTGGTACAGCTGTATGACTGGCACAAAATATGAGCCAGGATGCACAGAACAGATGCACAGGATTACCCTTAATGATTCCCTATTCTAACATGATAATGTGCCCATGTGCACTGCTAAACTCAATGTGAAGAAGTAATTGTTAAAATGGTGTCATTTTGAAATCATGTATGCCTCATAAATGTCTCTAACTTGCACAAAAACCCAGAGCCTTATTCCTTGCCCACTTCTACCTCTTTTTGATTGCATCTGTGAGCTCTATACGTAGCCTTTGGTAGCTTTCTTTCCTCCTATGTTTGTCTCTGCAGTGCAGATCTCTTTTGCTGATAACTGCCAGTTCTTTGTAGTGCCAACTCTGCACTGAGCTCAAGCAGCATGAAAGAGCACAGTCTCCTCTCTCACACACGCGCTACGGAGCAGGTCCATGTTATTTTGTAATGGCATCATGAGCGTGTCTGGGACATCGGTGCATGACTTCAAACAGTTAGAGATGAAATATGAATGTGTTGCCATCTGGGTGACGGTGGTACAGCTCTGCAGTGCAGCATGCCATGGATTCGGAACAGCTCGGTTTTTAGAGGATTTCCCTAGATGCGTAAAGTGTCTTTGAAGAAATATACCATGTTACATGCAAGTTAAGCTCTGTTGAAAGAATTGGAGGCATGCTGTCGATTACTACAGAAATACTGACTCTGGCTGATATATATGGAATTTTTACAATATACAGTATTTGCAATGATTTTCTTGGGGATATCAAACTGAGCAACATTGAATATTTTAATGGGCTTTTTATTTTGCGTTGACTCGATAATTGGTTTGATTTGTTTCCATTAATCAGTTCAGTGAATCGGTTTAAAACTGATTCAGTGATTCGTTTGTTTAACTCAAAAATTGACTAATGAATGCTGATGTGATGGTTCCTCACTACTAACACTAATTCAGAGCAAATAGGCCACATTTGTACTGAATATTGTCAAATGGCTGAAAAATATAGAGATATTTGTTCTTCAGCTATTTCATATAAAAGTACACTACTGTTCAATAGTTTGGTGTTGTGTTGGTAAATTATATATTTTTTTGCAATATTACTTTTTCATATGATTATTTTACTGTATTTTGTTTAAATAAATACAACCTTGGTAAGCTTAAGAGACTTATTTAAAATAACTAACTAAATCAATCAATCAATCAATCAATCAATCAATCTTACCAACCACAAACATCTGAATGGTATAGTGTATATATATTTTTCAGAATCAACAGTATGTCACATTAACCTGCATTTAACAAAATATACTTTCTTTAATTTTCAAATTATTTTTTAATCATTAGTTAGTCTCTCCAACCCCTATATACAGCAAGACATGGCTTAAAGATACACTTACTTAAACACGCTGTTACAGTATGTCCAAACATTCTGATCACGGTCAGACCATATCTCTCTGTATGCAGATATTTCAGTTCATTTTGATATTTACTTGGCAAATTGATTTTGAGCATGTGGATTGGCTGGCAAATACACACAGTACTGACAAGATGTGTGTGTGTGTGTGTGTGTGTGTGTGTGTGTGTGTGTCAGAAGAAGTCTATGAAAACAAGTGGCCTGTGTAGACTGTGTGTGTGTGTTGGTGCAGCAGGTCAGTGAACCCTGTAGTGTCCAGCTAGAAGAACAGATGCCTGGGATGTCACACTCTGTTGTGTCCCTGCTCACAGAAGCATATAAGCATAGCCCTGCCAGTTGCCCACTGTTTGTGTGTGTGTGTGTGTGTGTGTGTGTGTGTGTGTGTGTGTGTATGACTGTGTCAGTAGACAGTAGTGTGAATTTTTGATTCACTGAATCTCTTCTGTTTATCAAAAAGACTCGTTTACTGATTCGTTCAGTGACTCTTTCTGTACATTACATCATTATC
>NW_015552593.1:1571266-1572049 GCF_001515605.1 Sinocyclocheilus anshuiensis | reverse complement strand
GCGTTGCCCCCTGTTTGTGTGTGTGTGTGTGTGTGTGTGTGTGTGTGTGTGTGTGTGTATGACTGTGTCAGTAGACAGTAGTGTGAATTTTTGATTCACTGAATCTCTTCTGTTTATCAAAAAGACTCGTTTACTGATTCGTTCAGTGACTCTTTCTGTACATTACATCATTACACCAGTAGGTGGCCACATATTATAATTGAGTCATTCTATTATTCAATCGACTGATTAATTAAAAAAACATGAATTACTTTGTTCGACAGTTTGTTCACCTGTTCATTTACCAACAGTATATCATGTAGAAATTAACTGTAGTCTGTGACTTCATTTGTCTTTCAGATTTTGATTTATCCCAGTATATCAGATTAATTGATTCTTTTGAATCTGTTTACCACAGATATTTGTTCATTGATTCATTTAGTGACTCTTTCTGTAGGTTTAATCATTACACCAGTAGAAGGCCACACATGAGCATTTTTATTTTTTGCTGTTCATTCACTCAAATTATTCTTTCAAAAACATGAATTAATCTTTTTAAAGGTAGGGTAGGCATTTTTTTCCAGAAATATTTTTGTTATACTGCTCGAAAGTCTCTTCATATTCTGATAGCAGTCTATTTCTGTAGAAGTCTCCGGACCATAAAATGCTTGACCACTCATTGCATTCAGTGTGAATGCAATCACATGTTGTCCTACCTGCCTGTCAACCTACAGTGGGTACGGAAAGTATTCAGACCCCCTTCAATTTTTCACTCTTTGTTATATTGCAGCCATTTGCTAAAAT
>NW_015552593.1:1521959-1567656 GCF_001515605.1 Sinocyclocheilus anshuiensis | reverse complement strand
TATTTGCAATTTGCATATCTCCTTTCCACCAATAGTTAGAGTTTGGGGGCGTGGCTACTGTAGCAGGCGAGGGTATTTGGTATGTATTTGCATATCTCCTTTCCACCAATAGTTAGAGTTTGGGGGCGTGGCTACTGTAGCAGGCTGGGCCAGAGGGTATTTAACTGGTGTGAAAAAAGAAATTCAGATTCCATTAAAGAAGTGCTAACCAAAATTCAAACACTTGCCAAAATGCAAAACAGTATATTTTACAAGATGGCGGAATGTAATGGAATTTTTGGGTTTCAGTCGATACAATGAACTTGTAAACTTCAAGTTAAAAGTATTCCTAACATGTTGGACCTTTTATTGAAAGTAGCCTACTTTTACCTGATGAAACATGCCTTTTATAGACCTGTAATAGCTGTGTTTGTTATGTTTGAGTTGGGGGGAGGCATGGCATGTGAAAGGGGTGTTTGCAAAGGTTGTTTGAAATCTATCTATATGCATTTCTTATCACTGTTGATAAGGCAGTTGTGTTGCTTGATATATTTCTGGAAACCGTCATACATTACCAACAGTTTGGGGTAGCCAAGTAATTTATTATACATGTATTTTTTTATTATATATATATATATATATATATATATATATATATATAGGCCTATATATACATTACAGTCTATCCCAACCCCTCTCTGTCCCCTTCTCCACCACAGCCTATAGATCCTGCAGAAGAAGGACTGCAGTTTAATAGACTGGAGTCATGCCAGCGTTCCTGCTCTAGATCAATACATAATAGATTGACCGTAAGTCCCCTGCTGAATCTAATTGATGAGCTTGCACTGCAGGTGTCTCCCCAAACAGAGCTTTCCACACTAATGACCTGACCGTGTGAAGTGCCCAAGTAATCTGACAGTTAGCTTGCAGCCTTCGACTTAAATATACAATGCTAATCCAGCTCAGTCTGTAAACACTGAGACGAGTGTGCCAAAACCCATCAATAAAATGCTGCCTTGCTAGATGTATAAAGTCCTCTTCTTGTAAATAAGTAGCACTTCAGGAGAATTAATTTGTGGAGCAAGAAAAAAATAACAAAAAATAACAAACAAAACAAGGACGCATTTTAATGAAAGAAAGAAAGAAAGACGAGCCTTAAGGTGTAGTAATTATAGTAAAACTCCAGTAGTTGGTGACAAGCGACTGTCTTTTTTTTTCAACTGAATTATCAAACAGATTTGTTCAAACAGGCCTACACAGATTCATTCTAGTAAGTCATTGAATCATTCACTCAAGCGATTTGTTAAAAAAAATCTGTGTGATTTGCGGTTAATTCTGCTGTGACAGAACTGTTTTATAGTGTTATACAAAATAAATATGGTCTGCAATTACAACGTTTATTTTATTTAAATGTATACATACACAGGCCTATATTTTACTGATGGAATACAAATATATCTGATGATATATAATGAATAATAATTTCCCCAAGTCAAGACTTTCTTAATATCTTTGTTCTGTAATTCACACAAGAAAACCTCTGAAATGAAGCTCAGATGTGATCTCTCCCCCTCACTAGTGCGCTAAACAAAAGACAAAAGCACCCGTTTCCACTCACGCAAAACGCCTCTTAGTCGGGATTACGTGCATCCAAACACAAACGTATCGCAAGCAACACACGGAAGTTATTCTTAGACTGAAGCTCTGTATCAAACTGACTGATGTCAGACAGAAAAACAGAGATGTTTTGTGCCACGGCTGACTGCAGTGAAATATATTCACTGCAGTCAGCAATTGAATTGACAATAAAGCAGACTTGACTTGACTTGACTTGATATTTGATTAAAATGCTTCAATTAAATGGCTGGATATGTACCAAAAACCAACTTAAAACGGCCCACTCGCTTCCAAACAGGGACGCAGAGTTCTTACGAAAGCCAAGATGTGAACAGAAAGAGTTTGGCAGTGAAGGCGCGTGAGTCACATCAGTGTAATGACTCACTGCAGGTTTATTACAGACTCTTACTTCTGCCACCCTGCATTAGATTTAGCACCTGACGGAGGATCGGCTCAGGTTTACAGATTCCTCTGGCTTAACATTCAAGCTGAAATGAATCTCAGTGCTTATAAGTAGGCTAATAACTAAACATTGCATATCTCCATATAGCAATGTGGTAACAAGTAAACGGAAACATTCTGCTTTTATTAAAGCTGAAGTTGGTGATTTCTGGATATACAGGGCTCCAAATGTGAAGATGAAAAGAAAAAATGTACAACAGTGATCTAAAATGTAGTCGGGAAAACAGTTTGTGTCCAGTGTTTCCTGCAAACATAAACACAACGTCCAATTTGCGAATAAATTACTCAGTTTCTCACTAACGAGTCAGTTAAAAGAATCAAAAGAATTCACTGTTTAATGGGTTATTCAGTGAGTTTGTGAATTGAATATGACTCAGTCAGTCAGTGAATCTCTCACAAATGTTCATAAATGACTCCCTCACTGAACTGCGAGTAATTTTTCTTTAATGTTCGATTCAAAATGAACCGAGAACTGTGCTCGTTAGACTTACTTCCATCCATTTACTGACTGGTTGTTAATAACAAATGTGTAGATACCTTTTCACAACATTCACAGTTTGTGTTATAAATTAATGATAGTATTGTAAAAAGATATTTTACAAAAAGGTTGTCGAACAAGGTCCAATTGTAATGTTGAATCAACTGTAAGGGGTTTTGCCAAATGTCAAACAGGTTTCTATTGGCTGGACAAATAAATAGCCCCGCCCCTAAACTCACACCATTTTTTTGAGCCAATATAAAAGCACCGCAGCATTTACTTTTTGGGGAAATCAACCTACAATTGTTTACTTGAAGATGCCTTTGTAAAGTATTAATGTGGGATATGAGAAAGATTATTAACATCTTAAAAATGACTCGTTTCATATTTTCTGTACCTCACCTCGAAGGAAGCCCAAAAGGCCCAACAGATCTCTGAACTGCCAACTTAAAGCTTTTAATAATCATAGAAGCTGCCAGAATTTGGCTGCAGGCAGGCCTAAACCACTGCAACAGTATGAGTAGACCGCTGGGTCTGAGCCAGAGCTGAAACCAAAGATCAATGAGTATTTAAAGGGGTCATATGATGCAATTTCATTTTTTCCTTTCTCTTTGGAGTGTTACAAGCTCTTGGTGCATAAAGAAGATCTGTAAATTTGCAAAGACTAAAGTCTCAAATCCAAAGAGATATTCTTTATAAAAGTTAAGAGTCAGCCACACCTACCTAAAACGGCTCGTTCTAACACGCCCCCACATATCTACCTCACTATGTGGGAAGATTTGCATAACGCCGCGTATGTGGAAAATAATGCGTTTTTTTTAACTTTAAACCGCATAAACACATTTCATTACACCAAATACACAAAATAATGTTCTTTTTAGCAGCATCATATGACCCCTTTAACATCCCACCTCATTCACCATATTACACATAAACATACTCTAGAGTATAGCAGCTTCTGTCCATTCTGCCTCAGCCTCTGAACCAGACCCTTTGAAGATCCAGAGACCATATATATGCACACATATAAATGCAAAGAAATCAATTAGACTATCCAAAGAAAAAGCGATTACCAATAACAAGTGAGGATCTGTCTCGAAAGCATGAGCTCATCAGTGACTCGATTTGTAGTTAATTTCTCCAGCTGGTGCTGGTCATCACATCAGATTGGACACTTGGGGAAGATGGTTACTCATACTATGAAGTGTGCATAAATGAGATGTCAGGGTATGATAAAACTGCCTGCCACAATGAGTGAAACCTTCACAAAAACTGCTGATATTTCTGTCTTTGCTGCTCATATAAGTTTGATACAGACCACAAAACCTGAGGAAAATGTGAGCTCAAAGTACCTGTCCTCTGTCCTGCTTTCTAAGATTAAAGCTAAAAAAAATCCATGCTTCGTAGGCATCCAGAAAATGCAAGCTAATGCAAGAAGAATTTATATAAATAATGGTTTGGAGCACACACACACACTCAGCTTCTGGGGAAACAGCATGTACAGGGTTCATATATCACAGAAATGGGAAAGTATATGGGACATGCAATCAACCTGATGTACCAAGCAGCTCTCTGCTCACATGATTGTACTGCCATCAAATCAGGTCGCACCTAAATCTGATCAATAATAATTAAAATAATAACAACAACAATAATAATACGCACAAAATGTTTTCAAAATTTAAATAATGTGTAAAATTGTAAGTGAAAATTATACTCCATTTAAAATGACAATGCATTTTACTGCAAATATTGTGTGTAAAAAAAGTATGATATAATATCAGTTTTCTAGTAATTTAACAAGTCTCAGCCAATGGGAAGAAGCCAGCATCTAAACGACTACTGTGAAGTTTGTCTACAATAACAAGCAGATGCACTTTTTATATCATCATCTGGAGTGAAGGAATGACTTGTTTGCTGTGTGTCAGTAGAAAGAGCAATGATATAACCTTAAGAAATAGATAGCAGATTATCAACCTATCTCTTAACTCCTTGTCAGAAATGGTAAAAGTCTTTTTATAATTTGGAAGCAGAGATGCTTAAATGCTTTTGGAGAAATTATACTATTAGAATTGATTCCAAATTATGACAAAAAAATCTATAGGCATACCTTTAGGATTTTAACATTTTGGATCTGATGTATTTTAACCTCAACCATAGTCTGCTTATATTGGTATTCCAATCATAAAAGGCGCAGAGAACAGCCTAACATCTGCACTGGTGATGCGTAAAGGAGACAGGTGTTTCTCGGTGTTTCTCCGTGTTATTATGCTATGTTTCGCATGCACTACAGTTCGATTTAAATTACAAAGACTGTTTTAAAGCAACAGAGCACACAAAACTGCGCGTTAAGACATGTAGGAAAGCAGATCGCCATACAGAATGAGGTTAAATCGCGAATCGTGTTGCGGACGTACCTCTCACTTTGGTCAGGGTGAGCACCGGACTGTTACAGGCGGACAGCGGCGCGACCCGGGCCGAATGTTTCTTCATATTGACGAGCTCGGACAGACAGAGCTCAAGCCGCATCGACTACATCCCTAAAGCTGATTGTGACCGAACTGCTGTCGATGTCTCGTGCGCCTCCTCTACCCCTGATCTGTGCTCTCTCCCCTCCCACTAAACACTCTGCGGTAACCTCCTGCATTCTCCACGCGGGACAGTCACGGTGCTGCAGTTCGTTTCTTTTGCCCTATAGAGAATTGCACAGGAGTTTTCAAGCTTAGGTAAATAAACCTCTGCAATGGTGTTGATTCTGCCAGCTGCGTCGCTGTAATCCAACACATTAACCCCCTTTATCTGTAAATGTAACCAAAGTAATATGAATATTTAACCAAGAGAATGCGAACTAAAACGATTTAAAATATAAAACATACACAACAAACACAACGTGTTAACAGTTACATGAGGAGAAACATAAAAACGGCCAGCTCAGAAAATATTAAAAAAATAATTATTTAAATTATTGTTCAGAATTTTATTTTAATAATAATAATACTAATAAGAAGAAGAACTATTACATATAACTATTAATAACTATTACATTAATACAACTGTATTATATCATTAAAATAAAATAATTAATTTCTTTTAATACCGCTTTTATTTCCAATTTTAATAGTCTTTATCTTTCACAGAAAATAACAATTAGTTAATGGGGAGGGCCATAAAATTAGCTACCTTAATTTTGAAAATTTATTTTCAAATTCAACAGCAATAATAATATATATTTTTTTAAATATTGCTTTAACTTCAAGTTAACTAACTTTTATTCTACATCTGCAATTTGTTAACCATTACATGGGGAGCTACCTAAACATCTTTTTATTTTAGATATTATTATTATTATTAATACATTTCTTCAAAATACTTTGAATTCAACACTTAAATTTCAACAGTTTGGCATCTGTCACAAAAAATAACATCAGGTCAGTGAGATCAGGGACCCTAGTCAATTTAAGGCAAGTCATTTAATTCACTGGCCATCTTAGTAATGCCTATGGACAGCTATTTCCAGTCATGTACAGCTCCTCAATGGTGAAATAACAATCACTGAAACGGTTTGTCAATTTTGTATTTACTGTAAATAATTTTCCTAAACACATATTTTAATCATTTTTAAATAAACTGAGGTCCAAAAATGTTTCCTTTCAGGTAAAATCCTCCTTCATTATAAAACTTGGCAGGTATATACTGCTTTACAGTCTCATTGATTTAGTAGATCATCTGAGCTTGAAACACCACTGAGGGACAACAACATAACGCAGGAAATTCCCATCCCATCTTAGAGAAATATGTATGTACATGAGCAATGGGGAGAGAGAGAGATCAGGAGACGGTGTGGGAGTGTTTCTTTCCTGCTCTGAGAAATCACCTGAATTATTCACCTTCCAGAACCTTAAAAGAAGATTTAATCCGGCCCTTAACAGGGGCGAGAGACTCCTCCAAGAGCTAACCTTCCCCTTCACCTTTCTGCTCTCTCTCTTCTGTTTCATTTACTGGATTCCTGACCATTTTCCACTCCTGTTTTCCTCACAGCTAGGCATGTGTTTAAAGTTGAATGACTGCACATAATTTAAAACGAACATGGACTATCATGACGGAAACCAGAACAGGATCTCAGGAGTGGAATATATACCTATGATCTATCATGAGTCACCTAAAGGTCCAGCTCCGCTTTGGCCTCCACATGAAAAATACTGCAGATTAGCATCATGGAAGGGTGATTTTTATGAGGCACTCCAATTTTGACATTCTGCAATACATTTTTTTTTCTCTCTGAATGTCATATGGTCTCTTGACATTGGGTCAGAGTTCAGTGCATTAGAGAACGTTGTCACAAATCATGTGACAGGGCCTTAAAGGTGAATTGGGTAGTTTCTGCACCACTGTTTAAAAACTGACTTTCAGACCTCCGTCTTCCATTGTTTGGAAAAAACAGACAAACTTACACCAATGTTTGAGCCAATATTGTTCTCCGACCCAGTCAGATCCATCAAATAAAAGAGATTCTGCCACTTTGGTGCGGAAATGATACACTTCACTTTTAAAGTCAAGCTGGTTTTTGAAACAGAACAGCTAGTTTTGCTTGGCCAAAAGAGTTTATAAGTTCTAACCAGCTTGACCAAAATGGTTAAAAATAGGTCCACCAGCTGGTTGTCCAGCTAATCAACCACCTGCACCAGTTTGTACCAGCTAATGACCATAAATAACCATCTTGGAGAAGCTAGAAGTCATGCAAAGTTTCTGCCTTCAAGCTATGTTTTAATTAGCATCTTAAAGTTAAAGAGGTCATATGATGCTTTTTTAAGATCTCAGGAGTGGAATATATACCTATGATCTATCATGAGTCACCTAAAGGTCCAGCTCCGCTTTGGCCTCCACATGAAACATGCAACATGGGTAACAAGGACACCTTAAAATAAAGTGTTATATTATTATTATTGAGTCCTGACTGAATAAATGCATATTTTTCTTCATGTTAACATAGAAGCAATAGACTTTGGCCGTTACTGTCACTAGTGAGTTGTGGGTGGTAAAAATGGTAAAAAAAAAAAAAGATTCTTTAAAAAGCATAATGTAAACTAGAACATATGTAGATGTGCATTTAAAAAAAAAAATCTTATTTTGACAGTCATTTGTAAACTGTGGGAATTGTGTGTGTGTGCGACAGTGTGAAGTGGATTTGCTTGCTTGGAAGCACACAGCAGAAACCACCATTATTTGAGTGGGTGGAGGGAAGCCTCGCTTGGTCACGACAGCTTATCTATTATTTACTACACAGAAAAGAAAAGAACAAACTTGATTCATGAACATGCATGTGCAGGTTATAGGGGTTCTTTCTCACAGGTCCAGATGCCTTTAAACCAATACTTTTAACATCTAGTCTTTGAAAATTCACTCGAGCATAGCTAATGAACCCAGTGAAGGAGAGAGAGGGAAGCGTACAGAGCAGAGAGAGTAATATGGATGAGTATGCAAAACATCAAACACAGCATTAACCTCCTACACTTCAGTACCCACAGAACCCCTCCTAAACGCAAATATGTGGGCATAAATATCTGCATCCCTATCATCTCACTGCTGTGTTTGGTGATGGTTGGCGGTGTCTTTTCTTATCCACATACTGTCTAAGGAATAGTTCACAAAAAGCAAAGTAAAATTTCCTCATGTTGTTCCAAACATTTATGGCATTTAAATACTTGGAACAACATGATCTGAATAACATTTTTTTTTTTTTAAATAGGAACACTATCCAGCTTGTTTAAGTCAATATATTTGTAATAAAATTGGTAACAAATGTTAGCACTCCTTTTTCATTTTAATATAAGTTGTATATACACTTTATACAGTACATAAGCACCGTACAAAAAATTGAGTTCTATATTTTCCAGACATTTCCAGATGTTGTCTTTAACACAATGACACCACCATGAATGCCAGTTATTTAATAATGATTTAATTATTTGTAATAATTATTTATTTGCTAAAACCTGGCTTCAGAGTGAATAGTTATGGCTTGGATAACTAGCTTAAAGAGACAGTTCACCAAAAAAATGAATATTCTGTCATCATTTACTCACCCTCAAGTTGTTCCAAACCTGCATGTGTTCATCCTTCTGTTGAACACAAAAGAAGATATTTTGAAGAATGTTGGTAACCAAACAGTTGCTGGTAGCCATTGACTTCCATAGTATGGAAAAAAAAAATTACTATGAAAGTCAAAGGCTTCCAGCAACTGTTTGGTTACCAATATTCTTCAAAATATCTTCGTTTGTGTTCTTTTGTCATTCTTCAAAATATATTTTGTGTTCAAAAAAAGAACAAAACTCCTATAGGTTTGGAACAACATGAGGATTAGTAAATTATGAAGGTTGAAGGTTCATTTTTGTGTGAACTATCCCTTTAAAGAAAAAACAAGATCTGTCCATCGATATCGATATGGCCAGTAACTTGTAATCTATTTCACCCTTTGCAATTGCTTTTACATCTTTTCTTCAAACACAACAATACTAGACACATTTTTAAGTAATATCTGACAAGCTACTTTGCAAATGTGTCAGCTTTTATTGCATAAAAACTATTGAAGGAGGTAAATCATAATCGTACTGTCTCCATTACTGCTGTTATGCTCAGGCAAACAAGTAGAGCTCTTAAACAGAGAGCATGATCTATTACAAACACCCCCATATGCATTAAAACAGAATGTAGCATTGTGTTCTTTGAGTGAAACAATACAATTATCATCTGACATTTGAAAGGAATATCATAGGTACTGTATTTCTATTGTTCGTCATTCTTGATATAAAATTTTCATTTTGTTCCTTTGCATACCTATATTCTTTCCTTATGTGAAACATAGTTGGTTCAACATTATATAACACAATGCACAGAAGAAAAAGACAAGTTAAAGACTGTAGACACAAGGGGGACATCTGGTGGGTGTATCTATAGCTATGACTAAAACAAAACCATCAAGAACATGTCCAGGTCATATTTCAGGTCATAAATCACAAGAAAACAATGTGAAAGTGTACTACAAACACATATTTAAAGGAATAGTTCTACTTGTAAATATGCTGAACATATTCTGAAAATTTACTCAGGCCATCAGAGATGTAGTAAATTTGAGCATTTCACCAATGGATCCTCTGCAGTGAATGGGTGCCGTCAGAATGAGAGTCCAAACAGCTGCTAAAAACATCACAATAATCCACAAGTAATCCACATGACTGCAGTCCATCAATTAACATTCCGTGAAGTGAAAAGCTGCATGCTTGCAAGAAAAAAATGCATTATTAAGACATTTTTAACTTCAAACCATTGCTTCCTGGGTAAAATATGAATCCTCTGTCCATAATATTGCTTTCTCTGGGGGAAAAGTTGAATCAGGAAGGAAGTTTGCACAGATCAAAACAATTCTTAACAAACATGTCAGTGGGACAATGATGTGAGAGAACAACAGGGGATGGACTTTGTCACTGGAAAAAACATTGCCAGTAATAGAGGACTCATAGTTTAGCCAGAAACAGGGGTTTACATTTGTCTTGATGGATTTGTGTCTTACAAACACACAGCTTTTCACTTCACAAGTTTTTGGACTGTATGTGGATTTTTGTGATGTTTTATCAGCTTTTTGGACTCTCATTCTGACGGCACCCATTCACCGCAGAGGATCCATTGGTGAGCAAGTGATGTAATGCTAAATTTCTCCAAATTTGTTCTGATGGAGAAAAACTCATCTACATCCTCAATGGCCTGAGGGCGAGTACATCTTCAGCAAATTTTCATTTTTGGATGAACTATTCCTTTAAAGTCAATATGAGACAGTGTTCACAAACCCATTTTACTTTACTAATCTGATGTATTTCAGCATAAAACGGCATACACCACAGTACATGAAAATTGTAATCATTCAGTACCATAGTATATATCAAAATATCATAGTCTTAACAACTGATACCATTGTTGAACCATGGTAGCACCACTTTACTTAAAAAAAAACTATGGTTATCAGTTTTCTTCCGATATTTTCCATCAGCAAATATTTAAACCCAAACAAACACACACACAAAAGAAAAGCTCCACACAAAGAAGCACTAGATTTCACATTGGCTGACAGAGCAGTAGGGGGCGCTGTGGACTCACTGTATTGAGTCACCAGAACAATGACTGAAGGCAGAAAGACAATAACAATAAGAGATTAAATAGAAAAAATATATCTCTGATTTAACAGGACAAGAGGAGTCTCAGTGTGCGTTGATATAGTGTAGTGCAACTTCTGAGTATAGGAAGATATAAGAGAAAGTGATAAACCGAGTGAGAGAGAGAGAGATAGAGATCTGGATATTTATAACGGGGTCTCCTGGGAGAGAAGCTGTATTTGTAGGTTTTCTCTTTTATCCTGTCATACAGTTTTCACACACATCACATACAATTTTCACATGCTAAACAAGAAAGAAGAAAGAAAAAGAGTGCCAAGAATCAAATCGGCACAAAAAGAGACTGAGAAAACTTTTGGGAGTGACTCTTGTATTCTGTGTTTTGTGCACATGCTAACAATAATCTAGACAATTTGAGTCATTTAAATTCAAATGTCACTTCCAAAACAATGCAACTTGGCCAGAAAAAAAAAGAAAGATAGATAGATAAGCTTAGCTGTTTATTGTCAAATCAGCTGGAACAGAAATACAATGGCATAAGATACTTACTTATATCCAGTCTTTTAAAAAAATATATACATTTGTCAACTTTGTCATGTTTCTCCCCGTCTCTTATTTCTTTCTCTCATACACAATTCACAGTGTCATTAGAGAAGTCCTCTTGTACATCTCCCTGTTTCTCCCTTCTTGTTCCCAGGGATGCTCTCTCTCTCTCCTCCCTGATAAATCTTGCAGCTGTGCGGCTGACGGAGCAGTAGGGCTCTTCAGTGGGATACACTGTTTGCTTGCATGTTAGACTCTGACACACATGCTCTGCTATTAGCAGCTATCTACGTCCTGCTGCTGCTGCAGTTTTCCACAGGGACACACTATTACCACACACAGTGGGAGAATCACTGGGTGTAATCAATCAACCAGACCTGTTTACGCCCCTCGGATGTACGTTCACAGGAACAAATGCAGGGGTCTCAAGATGATTTTTAAAACTATTTTTAACTCAAACATCATACTCAACCCTTCAAAAGATATTCAAAAGACAGCACAAGACATAATGGCCAAAGACTATTTTAGTGTAGTGGCAGTGCTCTAAAAGAAATTCATTTGAACTTTGAATTTAAACCATGCAAACCCGTCTACAAGCTGCTAATCTATATTATAATAATTATTATAAATTATAAACTATACATACACACGCTAATGTATTAAAAGTAATTTTTCTGGATTTTTATTTAATTATATTAATCAAAGAAGCATGTGTAATCAATGAAATTCATAAAAGTTAATATTTTACATTTAATGATTTTTAAAAAATTATTGCAATTTTAACAATAATAGTGCCCTATAAATATCAGAAACGCTGGTCATCAAGTGAATGCATCAAATGTTTAAGCCTTTAAAATGTAATCAAATGAATTGCTTGAACAATTCCTTTCGCAAATAAAGTGCAGCACATCCTGTTAAATTAAAACATGGATGCAATATGATATTCTTTAAAAAATAATGTTTTAATAAAATTATTAGTTGTTATTATTACTTTGAGAAATACATTCTATTGTACAATAGTAATATATCTTTAAGTTAAACCAAACTTTTATTTTTGCCGTTTAGTGAAGACCTTTGAGTTTCTGTGTGTATATGACAGTATATGTTAGTTTTTATCAAATGAAATGTTGAAATGATCAACAGACCCTGAAAACACCACAAGCACCATGCATGCTTGAATATGCGTAGTTGACAAAACTGAGAGACACACAGAGACATGAAGAACAAGCAGACATAATATTTAAATAGCAATCTTTTGCGGTTTAATATTCACACATACTAGTCCATATCGCAATTTGATTAAGTGTATATTCATACTTTTAACATATTCATCCAAAGTCTGGATTTTGTATACCTAGCCACATTCTTCAGGAGAACTATAGTTGATTGTAACTCAATGCATCCCCAAACCCATGAAACCAAACCAAAAACAAAACATAATGCTTCTTCTGATATAATATCCCAACATCCTTTCATCTTGTGTTTTTGTGGCTTCCATTACACATCCCATATACAAAATGTGAATCAATTATAAACCTTCATTAGTCACTTTGAACTAAATCCAAGAACTGTGCAGCAGATAACATAATTTTTGATCACTGACATCATTTGGACATGAAAGCGTGGTCATTTTGATGGATTGACATTAGCCAGAGGGCTGTTTTCTGGGCCAGTGCTGATACGTGTAATCTGGTGTTGGCAGTTTAGAGCCAGTCTACAGTATATAGGATGAAATCAGACGTGACCAGAAACTGAATTAAAATAGTCTGAAATGCTAACAATGGTGAATTGAAGTCCTGATCTAAAATTCCATTTCCTTTTCTTTGAGTCATTCTAATACTTTAGTGGGCATCCATCACAAAGGAAAATACAATTTCTTGTCATGGCTGCATTATCAGAAGGCATTGAGGAAATGAATGCAATGATGCAGACACATCAGATAACGAGAGAAAATAAATAATATAGCAAGGCATGAAAAGCCTCAGAATTAAATTTGACAGAGTCGGAGTGATGCGGAGGAGGGCTTGCGTTTAAACTGAGGTTGGTCAAGTTCAACAGAACAGATACAGAACTTGTTCCATTTAGCGCGATTAAAAATTAAAGCAGGAATAAACTTCAGTCTAATGAAACCTGCTTATGTAACTCCAGTAAAGTCAAGTACAACATAGTAAATGCAATAATATTCAGGTAACAACTTTCAATATTTAGATATTTGTACTTTAGTAATTTGTCTTTTACTGAAAATGACCTCAAGAGAAATGCTTTTAAATGGATTGAAACAACGCAATGTTATGGGAAAGCCTTAGTATTTTATGAGGTGATTTCATATGAATTTGCATGATGTTATTTGATGACATTTTTTCTTTTTTAGAAAAAAAGTAACCATGAAGTTCCTAACTGTCTTAAACCTAACTGTCAGTGGGGCGTAAGCAGAACGTATAAAAATGTATGAATGCGATTACGAATTCATGTGAATCAGCCTCCAATTCTGCAAAATTTCATATTCTTTATATTCAAAATTTGTTGAAAATTTTGTCACCCTCAGGCCATCCAAATTATAGATGAGTTTGTTTCTACATCAGAAAAGGTTTGGAGAAATTTAGCATTACATCACTTACTCACCAATGGATCCTCTGCAGTGAATGGGTGCCGTCAGAATGACAGTCCAGCTGATAAAAACATCACAATAATCCATAAGTAATCTACATGACTCCATTCTATAAATTAACATCTTATAGAGTGAAAAGCCTGCTTTTAAGAAATTAATCCATCAAGACGTTTAAAGTGTCACTTCTGCCAAAATACAATAATTCATAAATATAGTACATAATCCACAATAACGCTTCCTCCAGTGAAATGTCCATCCCCTGTTGTCCTCTCACATCAAAATCCACCAACATATTTATTTTGAACTGCTTTGAACTGTTGTAAACAGTGCTTGATCTATGTATATTTCTTTCATGATATGCAAAAATTAAAAAAAAAAATTAATTCCATCCATTTTTGTCTTAATGATGGAATTATTACAAAAACAGCAAGATGTTCATTGATGGACTAGAGTCATGTGGATTACTTGTGAATCACTGTGATGTTTTAACAGCTTTTTGGACTCTCATTCTGACGGCACCCATTCACCGCAAAGAATCCACCCGGGGAACAAGTGATTTCTCCAAATCTGTTCTGATGAAGAAACGAACTCATCTACATCTTGGATGACCTGAGGGTGAGTAAATTTTAATCACATTTTCATTTTTTTAAACTACTTTTTTAAGAGAGAATAAAAATACAAATAATAAACTGTATTATTATTATTACTATAAGGGTGAATATGTAACACAGAGCTCAGCATCGTAGAGATCTCATTTACTGATGTGCTAAAAGTTTACAGCTCATCAGCTTTACAAATATTAGCTGAGAAGAGAAGCTTTTTTCACTAGAGTTTTAAACATTAGCATCCTGCCTGTCCCTTAGCTCTTTGATCTCCCTCTGCGCTTTGATTATATTTTGCCGTTCAGACTGAGCGCTTTCAACAATGATCAAGCAGGGATCTAATCACGCGTCTAAGTCTGTGTATCCTCCATCACAGCAGCTGGTGCTTTTGGCCTGCTTTCATAAGAACCAGAGCAGGTGTGCCCATACTCTCACTTGGAAAGCTGAAGAGGAGAAAACCAGAAAGATGCTACAATCCATCATCTCATGCTGAATAACAGGTTATAATGGCAAGATCAGTCCGACACTGAAACTAGACTAAAGCTTTGCTTCAGTACCCAGATTTTACATTGAACATCAACAGCACTATAGACTTGCTTGCTGTACAAAAGTAAACAAATTGCCCTTAAAATACAACCTTAAATTTGATTAATATTGCCATGAATCGAACAAAAGGCAATTTTGTAAATGCATAAACAACAGCACAATGATATATCAGCCTAACCCGTGAAACAAACTCTATAGGCCAAATACTGTATTAGTATTTGCTATGAATATGCACATGAAGGAATAACCTATAATCTGTTATTCTAACTATGCGCAAGTTTCCCTTGCTGTCTGCAATCCTATCAGACCTAGAACACATGTTTGGGTTTGCAACCCACCGAGAACTTCAGACTAGATTGAGTATCTATTCTGCAGGATATGCAGGAAAAATAACCAGTATGTTTTATTTAAATTGCATAGATCAATTGAGTCTATACAGACATGATACTGTACAGTAAATGAGCAATGATGAGGACTTAAAAATTATTTATTCTGGGAATCATCTAAAAAAGTCTTCCCTATTCATATGAGAATTAATTATAGAACATTTCACTGAGAATTGGATGTATTATTATCAAGATGTTCCAACTTCTTTTCTTGACAGTTTTTGTTGGACTAAGAGTCTCTAGGGTTTGGGGGAAGAGACGTGAGGTGACAACATCTTTAGTCTGTTCAAGTAATGCTTTCACTCCTGCAACAAGTTCACTTAAATCCTTAACAATGATTATGCCAAAGATAAGCACCATTTTTGAGAAGTTCAAATAATATTCTGTGCTTTTTCCTTATGAGGAACTCATAAACTATTAATTGTACATTCAAAATGAGTGAAAATCTATGAACTGTGAAGATTTAAAAGAAGATCTTTTGCCACTGTTGTTCAAACCTTCTCCACTCTCAAACTCCATTGCTTCGGCATTCACATTTCAGCGGTATTCATATTTTGTGCTTAATTAAAGGTGAAATGTGTCATTTCTGTGTTACTAGTGTCAGCAAAGTGTCTCTAGTGTCTTTTTTTGGACATGTTTCCAGAACACACCTCCCTGTCTGCCATTGGTTGGACGAACTCAAACCATTGGTTGAGCCACTATTGCTGTTTTTGTTGGCTGGTTCGCATGATTCCTTTAATGTATCTGGTACTAAAACAAATGCAAGTAAATGGTGCTATCCATGAGTGCAATTCAAAGTCACTGAATATAATGATTTTCAAAGTTTGTTTCTCAGTTTTCTCGATTGTGGCAATTCCATGAGTCATGATTCTGGTACCTGCCAACCTGCCCAGAAAGTAAATGGATGACCTTTCCAATGCTGAAAAGTCAGGGAAATCATAAATGTGCTTTTCAAATGTCTTTTTCAAAATGCCACTGGAAATATGCTGTTCAAATCTGCATTGACATACAGCATGCAGTCAGTCTTAAAAAATGGGGTTCATTTCTAGTTGGTGTTGATGATGATGAAAAAGATGATGGAAAGTCATGGTACTAATGCAGAATGAGACTGGGTGGGCAGGGGCAGGCCTGCCCGAGGGGGGCTGTGGAGGGGGTGTTTTGTTTCTGCCTCTTCTTTCTGCCTTCCCCCATTTTGCTGTCATGTTGGATATGTCTCCAGCATTGCTCTAATTGCCTGCTTTTCCAGTGTGCATGGAGCCGGGCTGTGGTGCGTATTACATGCGCTGGGACCGCACTGACTTTACACACACTGACATGCTGGTCAGAGCTCACTAACATGTCCTGGCAGGCTGGCTTCTGACTTGTGTTTTAAAGCGTTGCTAATTTCTCCTACTAATCAGTGATCAGTTTGGCCCAAGCATCTGCCCATGTTCCTGGTGACGACAGAAATATGAATGTTACAATTCAAGATAAAAGTGTACAGGACAAGTGTCTCAATCCTCTAAGAGGACAGGCTAAAATATTTACAAGGTTGTTTCAATAAATAAGGTAGCAAGAGGTTTTGTGAGTACTGTACATGTTTTCACATATAGCCTGTGACTAAAAAAGGTTGACAAAACTACAAATATGTAAGGATGATTTAAAATCTAATAACAAGTTTTATTATGATAGCTGACTCAAAAAAATCAATCAATCAGTCAGTCAGTCAGTCAGTCAATCAATCAGAATTAAATTGAGAATGCTGTCCATTAATTTGAATTGAATTTGAAAGGATGCAAATAGGATGCAACAAACTAAATTCATATAACTGCAATTTTAAATAGAAAAGCAATGTTTGTTGTTCAATACTTGGCTTGATAAAGACTTATATGAGTCAAAAAGTTTTAAAGCCTGTAGTGTAAAAATGGACAGAATAAGTAATTAATTGTCCCATGAGTGCAAGACATAGATAGAAACAGACAGAAAGGAAACACCAAATGATGCTCAAAGTAAAGCAGGTATTTATTTAAAGTTAATCCACCTTCCAAAACCACTCAAGGACCATCTGCACAACACTTTCTCTAGAACCTCTCATCTTATTTTTTATTTATATATTTTTTGATCAGAGAGAAGAGGTATGTAATTAGAGACCAAAGTGTTAATTTCTGATTCTTTCTGAAGCGATTTAATTTTTAGGCAAAATGATTGCTTATTTCCCACAGTACTCTCACAGTAGTTTCAAAGAAAAGGTTTTATGGTTTCTTTAATGCAGGGAGCAGTAATGCTTGTGCATTTCAGTTGAGTGAATGTCATTTTTCTTGTACCTGAGCATAAAGAATATTGATATCTATAGAATCAACTGCTAAGGCTGGGAATCTGTACTGATTTTTTTTTCTTCGATTTGATTCTGATTCAATTTCATACAGAGTCTTTCATTAAGATATAGAGAATATTTCAATGCCTAAAATGCTCCAAATTTACATATTTTTTACTTTAAACAGGGCACATTCGCAAACAACGGAATAGCAATTAAAAGTGTATTGTTTGTCCGGTTTGTGTATGGTGTAATATTGTTTAACAAAAATTTCCATGCATACTCTGAATAAAGCAGACATTTATAATCAGATGTTAAAAGTAAACCTGAAATCACAGTTAATTGGAAAATACATTTTTACTCAGCCCAGCTATATTTTCATAATACAGTAAATGGTTATTTCCAGGGGTTAATTGGGAACAATTATGTATATATATATATATGTATGTATGTGTGAGTGTGTGTGTGTGTGTGTGCGTTTATTTTAATTTTTTTTGCAAATATGATTTATTCTGAAGCAATATTCAATATTTTATTCAATATTTATATATTCAATATTTTATCCAAGGACATTTTTTTTTTACCTTTATAGAGGGCATTTTCCCACTAATCTCATTAATACTTTCATTTCAAATTCTTACATTTGATCTATAAATTCAATTATAATAATGTGATTATCTATACGTTATCAAATTAAATCACTTACACTGAAAAATACTACTGCATTAACCTCATAACGTTCCAGTGTGCCGCCCGCGGTCCACCTCATGCTTTGAGGGTTAAATAATATTATGCGATTCTTTTAAATATTTTTGAATATACAAACAAGAAATTATGGTGGGAATGATACTTTTCAACGAAATTAAAACGCCAGTACCAGTAGTGTTTAATGAGTGAGTCATTGAGTCGTTCATTCAAACGATTCGTTCAAACGGCAGATTCATCAGATGTTTATGCGTGGGCTAATGAAACTTTGATTCAACCGATTTGTTCAAAACACGGAATCAATCAGCAATGAATTGGCTGGCTGCTGTGTTTCCGCCTAAAATGTAAGTGACCTAATATTATTGTATTTGCTTATTGAGCTGTTTATAGAACTATTAAACAGTCGTAATGGTGAAAACGTTGTTTGATGTTGCCTAACTAACTGCATTTTAAATATAAAAACTTCCCATTTGGAATTTTTACCTCAGGATGCTGAGTTTTTCTTAGTGTTGCGCATTTTGAGTTCTCCTGGAGAGGCTGCGTGAGCCTCGCCTCAGCAATAGATGCATAATATACAGTCTATATGCCGGGGCTCAGCCCCGGACGGCCCCGGCCCAATTTAAACCCTGGTTATTTATCATTTGAAAGCACATTCATTGCATACGTTTGTTCATGAGGCATTTTATTGTTATTCTGAAAAGAGTAAGTGATTGATATCTTTCTTTTCACAAGCAGACAGTTGTTTCTGACCGTATAGCTCCGTTTTGAAGTGAGTAATTGTAGAGCCTTGAGGTAGAGTCAGTCATTTTATTCAGTGCAACTACAACCTATTGATCAAAGACACCAAACACAGTGTCATTCTGAATATAAAAGAGCGAGAGAGAGAAGCCACAAGGTGAGGCTTTTCTCTGTCACTCCAGGCTGAAGGGAACATCAAGTGTCTGTGCACATGGAGGAGAGACTCACTGGGGACAGAAGACAAAGTTCAGAGATAAAGCAGCTCTTTCTCATCCTCTCTTTGAAATCTCTCCGACTGCTTTATCCTGAATTTACTTTCATTGGTTTGGGGTTTCTAGCTCCTAGCTGACCTTTCTGGGATGACTGTCATTCTTTCCTGGTAACCATCAAACAGACGGCCCAGCAGGAGGGTTTAACCACCCACATAGTGTGTGAGAGTGTTTTTAGGTTAGGATATAAATCAAAAAGACACAGAGAGCCAATGTTAGCAACAGTTTTCCACAAAGATTGATTTTGTGTTCACATTTTGATATGTTGATATGATTCTTTAGGGTCTGAAGGAAAAGTCTTTGGTTAAAATTTATCAATGGTAGTGTAAAACAACACCATTTTTACCCTGTCAAAAACAGTTATTTTCATAGCTACTCGTTTTGATGCATGTCTCTTTAAATGCTAATGAGCTCTGCTCACCCCGCCCCTCTCTTCCTTGGGGTGACGAGCCATACTGTTTACTTTAGCTGCATTTAGCTGCAAAACTTGCTAACTAGCACATTATGAGGAATGGCGATTTGCAAAGATTCATAAAAGAACCTTATCCTCACTTCTTCTGTAGGTGAAGCTGGATAATGAATGATTCGCTCGAACATAAATGCATTTAGGTAGATCGGGGGTGCATTCCCTTCAAAAACAAACGTAATACTCTGCGTCTTCAGCACCTCAGATGTCGGGAGTAAACGACGACTGCTATGTTAATTATTACATTCAACAACAAAACACCTCAATCGCTTAGGAGCCATTCTTGTCTACACCTGCTCCGGCATTGAAACAATGGTAAGGTAAAACGCCAGTGTCAGTCAACGATCATGGGAGCGGCCTTGCCCTGTGTGATGTCACACAGATAAGAATCTGAGAATGGCTTAATTTGAGAAAGGGGTCAAGATTTATGTGAATTATTATTAAAAAAAAAAAAAACACTGGGTGGATATTTATCATTATAGGGTGGTTGTGTACACACACTGCCAACACACATTTATTCATCAAATAATCCTGAAAGAATGTATCATGGTTTCCACAAATATATAGCAAAACTGTTTTTAGCATTGATAATAAAAAGAAATGTTCCTGAGCACCAAATCAGCATATTAGAATGATTTCTGAAGGATCACGTGACGCTGAAGACTGGAGTAATGTCTGCTGAAAATTCAGCTTTGCATCACAGAAATGAATTGCATTTTAAAAATATATTAAAGTTTACTCGTTTATTACTAGTTATTTTAATTTAATAATATTTCACAATATCACTGTTTTTACTGTATTTTTATTTAAATAAATGCAACCTTGGTGAGCAGTTGGCATATACAGTAGAACTTATAGCTCCTTTAACTGATGATTAATGAAAATGTTATCATGTTTAATTGATTATAAGCTAACACAATTAATTATTTACTGTATAAGTCAAATTTCAAGATCAATGCAAGAAAACAAAAGAATCATTACACAAGCTTTAAAAAAATATCCAAAGATTAATTACACCAAATTCTTTAATCTTGACAACTCAAGTGAATCAAGTGTTAAAGATTGTTTCAGAACAATCACTGCCACAGCTCAGGGTTCAAACCCACTCCACTGATGACTTTGACCTTTATTTGATCCAAATGGAAAAGATCCATATGTGCATATGCATAACCCCATTTCCCAGTGACGGCACACAAAGCTCCTGAGAAAGAGGAGAAGAGGTAAACAAGGGTTTTTCCCATCACTTTCTGCATATTTTCAGCTCTTGTTTGTTTTTATGCTTTTCTCAGATTCAAGGCTCTGCTTAAAATTAATCTTGGTTGACACACACCAAACACTTGGATGTTCGCGGCAGCAAGGAATGCTGAGACCTTCTCTTCTTTTTAACACTGTGCTGCTAAAAAAGATAAACTAAGTGATTGACAGACAGTGTGAAAAAGTGACGAGAGAAGTACATGTGTGATTGTGTGTGTGTGTGTGTGTGTGTGTGTGTGTGTGTGTGTGAGAGAGAGAGAGAGAGAGAGAGAGAGAGAGAGAGAGAGAGAGAGAGACTGAGGCTGTTTCATTGGAGATCAGTCTGACCTTGTTAAGAGCAGAGCTGGTACTTTTGGAGGGGCCAATCAATGGACTCCATACAAGGACGAGTTCAAAGAGCGAGAGAGAGATATACTGTAAAATAACAAATAAAATCTGTGGGTCACACTGAGAGAGACAATCACCAACAGCGAAAAACCAAGGTTGTTGTAAAAAAACGAATACAAGTACTTTTTAAAATAAAAAAGGTTTTAATGAAATTAAAATTCACACAATGCACAACAATTTTACTGTGTACAATTCCACAGTTTTCCTTATTACAAAACAAGAGGAAAAAAAAAAGAGAAAAGTCCAGGTTTGGCTGATTAGCTTCACCTGTTAGCCCCTGCTGGTATAAGTTGCAACTACACTTTTAGCCATAACATCAGCAATTCAAGGTTTCTATTAACGAGGAAAAAAACTGGTGAAAAATAATTGTTTATTTATTTTTAAAGTCTCTAATGTTCACCAAGACTGAATTTATCTGATCAAAATTACAGTAAAAACAGTAATATTGTGAAATATTAGTACAGTTTAAAAGAACTGCTTTCTATTTTAATATATCTTAAAATGTAATTTATTCCTGTGATGGCAAAGCTGAATTTTCAGCAGCCATTACTTCAATGTCGCATGATCCTTCAGAAATCATTCTAATGAAATTCATAAGAAACTTTTGATCTTTTTCCAAGTATTTATTTCATTATATTATAATAGATGTTTTGCCAGTCCCAGACCTTTTGAAGAGCTCGTTAAAGCATGACATAGAGTAATGTTTTTCCCTGGTTGCTGCCTTACATGTCACAGCTCATGCAATGGTCTGCCAGTTTTATTTAATGGGTCAGAGAGAGAGTGGAAAATGATCATGAAAAACTAAATTATGGCTGTTTTTGGTGTAAAAGCCATGATAAGTGGACCACAGGGAAACAGAACAAAATTGTTTACAATGGTTTACATGCTCTTCACTGCTGTTGCCAGTAGTATTTTCCTTCTGTTTTGCTTTCCAGGTGATTTAACTTTCATATTATTTGATTTCCAGCCACGTTAAAAGGATAGTTCACCCAAAAATGAAAATTGTCATCATTTATTCACCCTCATGTTGTTCCACACATTTGACTTTGATATTGGATTTTTCTAAAAAAAAAATGTCATCATATATTCTTAAATGCTTCACAGAAGAAGGCAAGTCATTAAGTTTTAGGACAACATGAGGTTGAGTAAATGACAAAATTGTAATATTTGTTAAAAGGATAGTTCACCCAAAAATGAAAATTGTCATCATTTATTCACCCTCATGTTGTTCCACACATTTGACTTTGATATTGGATTTTTCTAAAAAAAAAATGTCATCATATATTCTTAAATGCTTCACAGAAGAAGGCAAGTCATTAAGTTTTAGGACAACATGAGGTTGAGTAAATGACAAAATTGTAATATTTGGGTGAATTATGCATAGGCATTTAAGATTTGGCTATTGGAAAAAAATTAAATAAAAAAAGGATCAAAAGTAACTCATGCAAGGGATAAGCTTTAAAGAATGTTTTAAGTTAATGTCACTTTGTAATCACTGTGGTTCTGCTGTCTCTCACATTTTTGCCAGCATCTGAGCAACCATCACTTCCACTGAACAAGCTTTGCACTAAAATAACTTTATAAATCGCTAAAACTCAGAATTTATAAATATCAAATGAACTTCTTAAACTAGCTTGTATGCTTGAACATAACAGCACAACCCTGTTAATTTATTCCTGTCGTATTTCTCCACAGACTAGTTTTTCTGGTTTTCTGCAGGTGTGTTTTACTATATTAAGATTATATTTCAACTACAATGTTTTAAGTCTGTTTCTTATTTAAATAAATAAATAAAACACTGAGGCAGATCATGCCCCAAGATGCTGACAGACATAAAGTCATGTGATAATCTTTTCCCAGTCTATCCCCTCCAGACTTCAGTACATAATTCATGACCGTACAAGTTAATCTTATCTGAGGAAATTTTCTGCTGTTTCATTTTTAGCCATGAACCATTTTACATCATATGAGCCGAGAGATACAAGCTAGTCCTATAATGAGCACAACAATGAGATAAATGGGTTTATAATTGATCATTCAGGTCAGCTGCAAACCAAGACAAAAACTTCATACTACATACTTTCAAACACATAGGAATTTGAGAATAAACAGATTAGTATTGTTCTTCAGAATGATTCATGTTATTAGTCATACATTTCTCTGGTGATCCTCCTACACACAGACTCGATACATGCAAAAAACATTACAGTCTCTCATTTCAGTGATACTGGGGACACAAGCACTAAATTGTCTACTTGTAAACCTTCTGTTAGCATCTCTATTTGTTTACATTACTGCTAATGACACATTTAATGGAGTTTTGCATTTAGTCTTTCATCAGCTTGTTAGTCAGTTATAACGCTTTTTATCTAAAGTGACTCACAGAACACTAATCGCAAGGACGGTTTCCCCTGGCGTAGCCTGGAGTGACGCTGCTGTGCTCAAGAGCACCACAGCAACAGAGTAAGACTGTGATTACATTAGCACTCCAATTCACCTACAGGCTAATGCCACTCCATCAAACCAAGAACTGATGACAGTAATCGAAAACAGTGTGATTTACGGCACAATAACTGTATTCAGTTGCAGAGTAAATAAAGTCTGTTAAAAGGGTGGAAAGAGTGCAAAAGGGCTGACGAACTTGCTGTAATGAAGGCAATCGGAATATCTAAACATATAGAATATATATGCTTTTAAAGGGATAGTTCACCTAAAAATGAAAAATCTGGGATCAATTACTCACCAATGTTGTTCCAAACATACATGACTATGTTCTATTGAACAAAAAAGGAGATATTTTGAGTTTTTTGTTCATGCAATGGAAGTCAATCACTCTTTGGTAAAGGATGAGATCACTTTTATTTTGGGGGTGAACTATTCCTTTAAACTTTAGTTTGGAACTCCGTTATGTCATCAATGACAATATTTCTGTAATATTTTTCATATGTGAGAACAATAAGTTATAGCTGCTTTTCTACATTATAATGTTTTTCTACACAATAAGTTATCGCTACTTTTCTACATTTTCTGAATAAACTAAATTAAATGAATTCACTTTTTAATTACATTAGTTTAACTGAAATTCAAAAAGAACTATAATTCAGTATATATAATATATAATCTCTCCCAAAGTAAATTTAGGGAGATTCGTCAGACAGCATTTGGTAGAACTTCAATAAAAAGTTCAAAGGCTCCTGTATGCAGCATATAGGATGAAGCAAAGTGGCTGATGCATGTCACATATAATTCATTAAGCCCATCTTACATAACCCACCGTTACAGAGAAAAAAATATATATAGCTCCTCTTCCTCTGCAACTGTATTGAGGTTAATGAAAGTGTTCATCTTCTTACAGGACCTCTGACTGCAGAACACAGGTAGAAAATCTGCTAATAAATCACTTTGACACTGTTCTAAAGCAACATTGCCACCTTTAAAAGGATCATGTATATATATGGCTGTTGTATATATATCACTGAACTTTCAGAAAAGGTGAAGCAGAGCAACACTTTTATCCCTGTGATTTGCATATTATATTTGCAAGGAGACCTTTAGAATTTGCTTTTACCTGTAGATGCAATTTACGTGTAATTGCAGGCTAGTGCAGGACAGGTCTATTTAGAACCTGCTGGGCTTTTATGCAATTTGTTTATAATCCAAACTGGAGCAGCACCTTCTCTTCACATTTTTGTGCTCTTCCTATTAAGGGAGCATTCATTTTTTTAAAATAAATAAATAAATATTTTTTTATTATTATTTATACTGTGAATATAATATGTGGGAGTCATTTTTCATGCACAAATGCATTAGAATAGCCATTTAACCACTTTGAAAGCATCACAGTCACAAATGTAATTTTTTTTCCTGTTAGAATTATTAGATATTTTAGATAAACTAATAAGCTATTAAAAAAAAAAATCAATTATCTGTATGACCCCCAAACTCTGTCCCAATCTCAAAGGGTTCACTTTCTCAACTAACAATTAAAACCATACAACAATATTATAATTTTGACATGATCTATTGAACTGAAATTCATTAACTCATTTTAATTGGTAAAACACACTACTTATCCTTGCATAGTGTAATAAGCTTAATTAGCATATTTCTTCTGATTGCAAAAAAATATAACATCCTTACAGCTGTCATAAGATCATAACATTGGTAAGATTTTTTAACAAATTTGCATAAACTCTCTTATGCTCACCAAGGCTGCTTTTATTTAATAGAAAATACAGTAAAACTGTAGTATTGTGACATATTACAATTTCTGGTTTGCTGCATATTTTAAAATGTACTTTAGAACTTAATTTTGAAAACGGTTGTGCAGCTCAACATTTTTGTGGAAACCATGACACATTGTTTCTCAGGTTTCTTTGATAAACAGAAGGTTTAAAGGATATAATTTATTTGAAACTGTTTTTTTGTAACATTATAAACTTCTTTATTGTCAATTTTGTTTGATTTATTGTGTCCTTGCTTGTATTATAAAGCATATAATTATTAAGTAACCTCAACATTTTATGAAGGTTAAGCACATTCTTTCATTGACCATGAAAATGAAAGATAGATTTTTTTTTTTTGATAGGTTCAGGCCCTGTTTTGTACTCTATTGGTGGAAAGTGCCGGGAGCTCTCCAAAGCCAAGCAGTTCTTCTTAGCTGTGTGAGCCAAACCCAAGGGCTTTACTACAATGAAAGAGAATATTACAGAGTGCAGAACTTGACTCTGTTGGAGCTAAACAAATTCTCTTCTAAAGTACAAAAGTAATGCTTCTCATGGGTTTCACTTGGCTCTGAACCAGCATCAAAACACACTCTCTTTATTTCTGCTTACTGATGCTCCGGCGGTTCAGGCACGGACTGCTTGGTCTATTTGGACCTCTGTTAGCTGCCTCGTGTTGCCTTGAAAACCAATGAAAAGTGCTATTTGTTAGGCCTCACTTAGCGCTAACACAGACTTTCAAACAGTAATCCAACTTACATCTCAACTAACTGCGATTAGCTGCTTGACGTCTTCTTGGGGTGTTGTATATTCACCAAACCCTGAACCCTGAAAGGAACTGAATTAAATAGGAATTTAGAGTGTCTATATTCACTCTAATTTGCTGTCAGATGCTGCCAGATGTGTCCCTTTAGTCTACATAAAAGACCATTAAGGAAACAATATATGTCTTTGCCTTTCTCCACTGTCCTCTGACAGACCTTCCTCCCCTGAAGCCAATTTCTGGTGTCCAATGTTATTCTCAGTCCATGAAATCCTGTTTGATTGAAGGGTGAGAATGACAAATGTGACAGATGTTGGTCAAGGATATAACCTACGACTAAAACTGTAAAATATACTGTCATATTTTCAAACACATCACTTCTAGTCCAATATTAAAGCCCAAATCACAACGTGCAACACGGGGCATAAGATAAAAATCACAAAATCTAGACTCAAGTAAACAAAACTGACAAAGGTATGAAACAAAAGCTCACAATGTGCTGCCTTACAACTTTGCAAGTATCTGCAAATCCACTGCTAATGTGTTTATAGGACAGTTGCTGGTAGCCACTGACTTCAATAGTATGGAAAAAAATAATATGTAAGTCAATGGCTACCAGCAGTTTGGTTTCCAACATTCTTCAAAATATATTTTGTGTTCAGCAGAAGAAAGTCATATAGGTTTGGAACAAGAATTTTACTTTAGTAAATTCAGTAAAGTCAGAAGTTAAACCCCATGTTAAAAATATAGAAGTCCAACATAATTTGATTCCTCAGTCCAAAAATAATCATTGCAATAGAATCAGCTTACACTGATGGGACTATACACATTACAGGCAATATTACAACAAACTTCAGACCCTGCAGCACACAAATAACAGTCACAGGCACAAAGTGTTTACAGAAACTGATTTAGGAGCGCAGAGAGGTGTAACTCTACAGTGCTGAGAGGCAACAGACACAATCTTTTGTATGTTTGAGAAGCATTTATCACAGTCTTGTAAGGCTGACAGTAATGGAAACCTCAGCGCTTTATCAAATCAACTCAGGCAAGAAAACTGTGTGCTTTTGCTCAGTAGTTTGCTAACTAAGTGCTGTGCAAGAAACTAGTGTGATTACAAGCCCAGGGTGACGAGGAAAATGTCTCTCTCTGTCTCTTAGAGTGAGTCTCTTTTATTCAGACAAACACAGACGCTAACATGATTCTATATTTTTGATGCAGAAATATGATTTATACTTTTCTAACAGCATTAACAATCATTCAAAAATCAAAAGTGACAAGATATTTAAAATGTTACAGAAGATTTTTCAAATGCTGCTCTTTTGAACTTTCTATTCATCAAAGACTCTTTACATTTTTTAAATATTAAGCATCACAGATTTCAACATTGACAATAATAATGCATTTTTCTTGAGCAGAAAATCTGCATATTAGAATGATTTCTGAAGGATCAAGTGACACTAAAAACTGGAGTAATGATGCTGAAAATTCAGCTTTGCCATCACAGGAATAGATAACAGTAGAAAACAGTTATTTAAAGGGGTCATATGATGTTGCTAAAAAGAACATTATTTGGTGTATTTCATGTAATGAAATGTGTTTATGCGGTTTAAGGTTCAAAAAACACATTATTTTCCACATACTGTACATTATTGTTTGTCCTCTATGCCCCTCCTTTCTGAAACGCGTCGATTTTTACAAAGCTCATCGGTCTGAAAAGCAAGGTGTGCTGTGATTGGCCAGCAACCAGTGCGTTATGATTGGCATCCAGTGGGGACATAATTATGGATTATAATGACTTATACTGTCTTTTTACGCATTGCGTAACCCAACGAAACACAGCGTCACACACTGTGACTGTGGCGGCGCACTCCAAAGAGAAAGGGAAAATTGAAATCGCATCATATGACCCCTTTAAATTCTAATAAAATTTCACAATATTACAATGAATTTAGAAATTAAAGAGCATAAGATACTTCTTTCAAAAACATTTTAAAAATCTAACCAACCCCAAACTTATACTGTACATATGACAAACATTTGACTTTTCCTGAGTTTCCATATATATACACGATCTTCATCTCCTCTTTATTAAGCTAAATAGACTCTTCATCAGCCTCCAATGTACGAAAGCCTCTCTTACCAATCAAATTTCACTTCCACTTAAATCAGGGGACTCATTTCACAGATGCCTGGGCAGTAAATACACAACACAGGAAGCAAACTGAGGATCACACAAGAGAATGAGGACTCTGAATTCTGCATCTAAATTTGTCATTCAGCAATAACAGCAGTACTACTCAATACACACTGATTATGCATTATGCAATGTTATCCAAAGTGACTTACAGTAAACTTGCTTCAGAGACTTTCTAGAACAAACTATGGTTCAGTGTTTTGCTCAAGGGCAAAATAGTGACAATGGAACCGTTCATGCATCACTCTTTCTGTCTTGAACCTGTGACCTTTGGGAACCCAATCAAAACTTAACATCCTATAACATCTATAAGTTATTTGTACATTAGCCCCAAAAACTATTTTCAAACTTTAAAAATGTGAATTTAATTCATTAGATAAAAAATTACAAAAAAAAATAAATAAACCAATATCAAAATGATATGCAGTATATGCAATAATTTTTTATTATTTTTGAACAATATATCTACGGTTTGATATATCTATTAAACAGTTTTAATATATCTACGGTTTAATCATGTATATAATATATATAAATACATATTATATATAAAATACAACATTTTTCGTTGTGGCTAAGACTCCTGCGATGATGAACAAATAATGAAAAGTTAAATACAGAATCTCAATGTATTGTGTAACAAAAGCATTTCTTGGTATGTCCCAATGAAAGGTCAATTGGATGGTGTTTTATAAGAGTCAGAATACAGCCTCACCAGGCATTACTGTGCCTATTTCTGAGCACACAGTGGGTCCCAAAACATGCAGACAGCTCCTTTACCTAAAGGGAACAGTCACACAAAAGAGGATAAACAGGATTGGGACGGGAAACTCTTTTCTTTATATCTGTAAAGCAGAAACACCCACCTCACCTGTGCCAAGATTGTGTCCATGTCCTTAAAAGGTCTGGTTATTTAAGGGAATTAGGCATCATCAAATGTCTCAGTGCTCCATGCAATATTTGCAATAACTCACTGCACCTCCAGCAGATCCGATCGATCAATCAATCAATCAATCAATCAATCAATCAATTCCTATGAACCAAATAGTTGAAAGTGTCAAAATTCAAAATCTACAGTCTGATTGCATATAATCGTGTGCTGTCATAAATCAAGATTCAGTTTAAGTCGTCGGCTTCTTAGATGTTTCTCCTGAAAAAAGACCCACATGTGCCTCTTCTAAAGTTTCAGAAGTCAAGTCACTTTTAATTATGTAGCTTTACAATACATATTGTTTCAAAGCACATTGTTTTTTTCAAACTCTGCAAAGCAGCTCTATAAAGACAACAGTGTCATTATTCACCTGAAGTCAGCTCAGTGTTGATTCAGATTCGGTTCAGTAACTGTGTAAAGTTCATCAATAATAAAACAAAGTCCTTTCAGCTGTAAGCAGCTCTATAGAAGACAATAGTGTCATTATTGAGCTTGAGTCAGTTCAATGTTGGTTCAAATTCAGATCAATAACTGTTGATGTTGCAAAATTGGTCAATTATCAACAAATTAGATTCAGCTATAAAGCAGCTCTATGACAACAGTTCCATCATTATTATGGGGTAAATTACTCTAAAAAGTAATTAATTACTAGCTACTAATTACATCTTCAACAGTGTAATTAGATTACTGTACTAATTACTCACTCTCTCAAAAATATTGCATTACTTAATACTAATTACTTTCTATATTCCATATCATCCTCGACCAGTTGAACAATACAAGGAGTGTGTTTCTTTCAAATAAATCATACAAAATTGCATAAATTGAACTTAATTGAATTTAATATTAAATCCATTATTGTTTTATGTAGAATTGATCTGTAGTCTATTTAATGCAATTGCATCAGAAGTAATTAAAGCACAGAAAAATGAAGAGTAATCCCTTACTGTACTTTTTCAAGGGGAAAGTAATTAAAGTACAGTAATTAATTACTCTGTAATGCATTACACCCAGCACTGGTCATCACCCAGCTCAATTCAGTTCAACTTCTGTGTTAGTGCAAATCAATCAATATAATAATGACTAGTAAGCAGAAATATACAAAGAAATCTCAACAATTATCAAATTGAACTCTGCAAGCAAAAATCAGAGATCTCATTATGAACTCAAACATTCTCAATTTCTTCCAAGACCAAATGATCTGATCTACTGGCATTCATTTTGTAGCTCGGGATTATTCTTGCATCTCAACAATGGTCTCATTTTTATTTCTCCAAAATAATTTTTTTTTTGAGAAACATCTGCTAAGCTCTGAAAGAACATCTAAGCAATAAAATGTTCCTCTGGGAGACTCTCAACACCTTGACGTTTCACAGCTGTTCCACACAATCAATTCATTAGTAAAAACGAGTTGCTTACTCTTATACACGGCATTCCAAGGCTGGTAGCCATAATAGCCGGTGATTCTCAAGATCCTCTCCTCGATGGACGCGCTGTTGATGTCCTCAACTGATCGAGATGACTTCAGGTCCTCTTTAATCGATTCATCCACCACCAGGTACTTGAGCTGGCGGAGTTGGGGGCTGATGTCGGACAGCCTTCTGGGACTCACCTCGGGGGATTTACGCATTCCGCTGGAGACAAGAACACAAAGTTGGAATCGCGTTGGCTTCGAGCACTTGCCACCGACGGTGAGGTGTGCCAGTGAAAGCGTGGCACACGAACAGACCTTCTCATTACATTGGGATTCGGATAGTCCACCTCTTTAAACAGAGGATAGGGTGTTTCTCAAACAAACACTCCGCGTAAAACGGCTTCCGAGCGCGCAGCTTTGTTTCGGTGCGTAACGAGGGTGGATGCGCGAATCTTCACCCTCCACTAACTGGCACTGCGAGCGGAGGAGGCAGAGGTGCTGAGAGATGATAACCAGACATGACTGCTGCTCCGTACAGTGTAACACTCTACTGGTACAGTAGGCCACGAACCATTTGATGGAAAGTATAGATAATGCAATTGTGAAATACACAAATAATTGAAATAAAATGTCATATGTAATAAATGTTTAGTGCACTACAAATATTTTTTTTAATCTAAAACAACAACAATTATTGGAGTACGTTTTACAAGACAATACTATTTTAGTCTTTCTTTTAATACAATGTGTTACTTGCCGTTTATTCGTAATTATTTATTAATTCACAATCAATTTCTGAGTGAAAGTGTTTTAAAGTAAATCCTACACCATTTTTTTCTCCCAGTGTAGAGCATTTCTTAAATTAAATTAATAATAGGCTACTGAAAATAACAGTGATAATAACGATTGGGTAATCACGTAATAACAACAAAACTAAAATCCTTCATCAAAACATAATTTCGCGGTAGAATAAAAATAAACCCCCCACTATATTACGAGTTTTAATTAAAATATGTAAGATAACATGTTGGGTAGGAATAAATAAATAAATACACAAACAAACCAGAAGCTGTTTTTGGACCACGGTTATCAGTTCATGATCTTCGACGGGTCTGGCAGTTACATTCGCAATATGATAGATAAGAACTGAGTGAATTTGCTTGTACTAATGAAAAAAAAAAGGACTTGACAGCATATGGCAGATTTTAGTTAGGGTAGTTTCTTATGCTGCAGTCTATTTGGCCACAGGGAGGCGTGCGCGATTCAGCTTTACGCACTAACTCCACTGACGCTCCTTTCGCATGTGGAACAATTAACGCCACTGTTGGTGCTTCTCACAAATGCCGTGTTAACAATCTAACTTTATTTTGCAGTTTAATATTGTTAGTACTTTTAAAGTGTTTGTCCCCCCCAATCTTTTCTTACGTTTTTAGCATGAGAGTGTGCATGCACGGAAACTGGCATTACATAGTCTCAAAGGAATAGTATTTGATATCTACATACTATTGACAAAATAAAACGGCATTAACTTTCAAATAACTGTGAGCTGTAATATCCGCCCTGTTGTAATGAATAGAAATCGTTAAGAATACCCAGATGCGCATCAGACTTACAGCACCATTTATAGACTTGTGCGTAATGAGCTCAGTACTTAGTTTTTTTTATTTTTTATTTTTTATTTTTTATCACTGTCATCACGACTGATTCTAACCGGGCTTTGTTTTAGAAGCTTAATTTTTTTCTCAATCCCTGAATAGAAAGACAGCTACTACATCTGTCACGACTCAAAAGTGATGCTGAGTAAACAACACAACACGTAGGCTATTCTACTCATGCATAGGTGCTTTTTAAAATTCTTACATGGGCATCAAGGTGGTCGGGGGTCCCAGGTAACACATGCAGTCCCTCCGGGGGCGTCCGAGCAGGTCTCCATCTCCATACATGATCCCCATGAAGGACAGCAGATCACTGCTCACAGAGACACACGGACTGGAATGGTCCGCTCTCCCACTCTCACGCACACTCCAGCCGTGGCATTTACAGATTTTCAGATAGTATCAGCTGTCACACCTCCAGCGGTTTCTCAGAACCACAGCGCCATCTGACGGTGGATGCAGTTTCGTGCTGCATGTTTTACCCTACTGTAAAACTCGAGGAGAAAGACGGTCCACCTGTTCAAAGTAACAGCAAATCGAAATGATCCAAGCTATTATTCAGTTTTTTAACCAAACTCGTAGGCCTCTTAGCAATTTAGGTCTTAGTTAGAAGTACACGGATAGCTATATTTTAATGCAAGTACACTACTAGTCAAAAGTTTTGAACAGATTTTGTCAGATTTATCTTCTGCTCACCAAGCCTGCATTTATTTGATCCAAAGTACAGTCTATCGTTCTATCTATCTATCTATCTATCTATCTATTTATCGTTCTATCTATCGTTCTATCTATCTTATCGTTTATCGTTCTATCGTTCTATCTATCTATCTATCTATCTATCTATCTATCTATCTATCTATCGTATAATTATATATATATAATATACATATATTATACATATCAATTAAATATTGATAATAATAATAATAGTAAATAGTAAAAATGTTTCTTGAACAGCAAATCAGCATATTAGAATGATTTCTGAAGGATCATGTGACACTGAAGACTGGAGTAATGATGCTGAAAATTTAGCTTTGATCACAGCAATAAATCACATTTTAAAATATATTCAAATAGAAAGCAATTATTTTAAACTGTAAAAATATTTCACAATATTGCTGATTTTTCTGTATTTTGGATCAAATAAATGTAGGTTTGGTGAGCAGAAGAGAACACATTAAAACTCTTTCTGTTCAAAAACTTTTGACTGGTAGTGTAGCTATAACAAAATGATTTTTCGAAGCTGTAAATAAAGTTTACAGGAGTGCGTTTTACAAGAAAATAGCTACAGTTTCAGTCTTTTCAGTCATGTTTAATGCAATGTGTTACTTGTCGTTTCTTTGTAAATCTTTGTGAAATTTATATCAATGTCTAAGTGAAAATTGTTTCAAAGCCATTTTCTCCGGCTGTAGGTTTTAACAGGATTGCAAACATTTTATAATAATGGTAAATGTTAGCCAGAAGCATATAATATAAAAGAGGAGGTAACTATAAGACTATGTGCTTTACCATCTTTTTCGGACGAAACGTCGACAAAGACTGCTAATACTGTAAATATATCACTTTAGCTATAGCATATTTCCATAACCAGCCAAACACAGAACATTACCCTAACGTTTTATTAGTATTTGGTTCCTGTTCGGTTATATTTGGGAACCAAATAATAACGTTCCTGAAACATTCATTTTAGGTTTTTTGGTTTGTTTGTTTGCTTTTTACAATCATAAAATAACGTCCCCAGAATGTTTTGGGAACCAAAAATGATACTGAATGTTTAAAGTCTTTTAGATAATAGATGTTTCTCTAACCAAATTACTGTTTATGTTGCACTGTTTGTCTACAGACTGTCCCTTGAAAATTACCTTTATTATTACATTTAATGATCTAGCAAAATTAAAAAAAAAACAAAAAAAAACAATCAACAACTTTGTGAAAAGTCTAAACTATGTCTTAATGAAAGTGTTTCTTTGGTGGGTTAGGTTAGGTAGATTATAAAAATATAATTAGCTCAGTATAAATACAGTAGATAGAAAAACAATATGCTGGTCCTCCGAGTAAAGGCTCGCAGTAGAAAATGCAGAGGAACAAAGTTTCAGAAAGTCTCCAAACAAAATATGAGCAGTAGGAAAGACCAGTTCATCATATTACTGTGCTCTGTGTTGTTTTCAGTGAACACCTCCTTCTTATTATTTTTCCACTGAGCAGTTTACACACCAAAAAAAAATCATTGTGTCCTTATTATACGGTACAAGCACTCTTCAGGGGCTAAAAATAGATGACATCTTAAGAGCTCACAATTTATCCTGCTCATGTCTGTTTTTCAGCAAGAAAAACACAGTGTCCCCATTATTGTATCAAATCAAATGTTGTAATATAGGGATAAAAGAAAGTAGAAAAGATCTGTCATTTGAATTTGATAAAAATCTTGAGTTTGCCACAGTCTCCCTCAAATAATATTTCAAAGAATAAGGTAATAATGTTGTAATATAGGGATAAAAGAAAGTAGAAAAGATCTGTCATTTGAATTTGATAAAAATCTTGAGTTTGCCACAGTCTCCCTCAAATAATATTTCAAAGAATAAGGTAACTTTCAGTCTTTCAGACCCAAAAAGCCATAGTTAACACGTGTCAAATTAGTCTGATGTAGCTCGTCTGTTGTAGCTCTTCAGAATTATGACGGTTAAGACTTTGTGAGAAGGTAGGATGAAATGTTCTTGCTGTTTCCCACAGAAACCCACCCACAAGGCTGTATGGTATCCAATCTATGTCACAAACAGTTTTCATGGTGACTATTCTTGTTAGAATCAAAACTGAAGAGAGTATATCCTGTTTTGGTGCAGTTATGGTCTATTTATTATTTATAATTTGGGCTATATCATGCTTGTTGATTGTATATTATTCTCTGTTGTCTAGTTTACCAAGGCAGCTTGTTGTAAGGAGAACTAGAAAAGCTTTGGCTTGTGTGTTGAGACAAGCTGGACTTCTATCATTCATATTTTATAGAGACATGCTGGGTTTCACAGCTGACCCTTTACACCCATATTTAAAGACATAAATGAATGCTCATCTTTTGTGGCTGTGTTTTCGTCCTACATTTCATGATGTGGCTAGTCTTGTATTTAGATCACCAGCTTTCCCTGTTGCCATGTAACTGAAGACGCTGTCTGCTGATGGGCTCTCGACTGGCTGGGGATAGAATCAGTGCTGTGGGAGAGAAGAAGGCTAACGATCATATATAAATGACTAACTTAACCCCAGCACTAAGATTTCCCTCAAATTTCACTCACAAAACATTCAGTATAAGCAACATCTTGCATGTTTCAAGCAATGTGCTTCCTCCATCACATAATTCAACAAAGTAATGTAAACACTGAGCTTGTGTAAATATTTAATATGTAATGTTTAATGCATGGAGGTATGCATGGTGACAGGCCTCTCTACTCTCTGAGCTGAAGAGTAAGACTGTAAGAGCAGGATGGTAGGTATCAGAGCCCTGGAGTATCACTGCAACACTGATCCCCCTCCTCCTGTGAGATTCACAAGTGACACAAAGCTGAGCGCAGCAGATGATATGCTGTCAGGAAGAGAGAAATGAAGACCGAGAAACACTGAAAGAAATGTTAAATGGCACTCAGCCGAGAGCTGCGACTTCTTTTGGAACTCCATGCAGTACAATGCTGATGTTAAAAATTAGAATATATAAAAGTCTCTCTCTTTCTTTTTTTGGACACAAAAATGTTACATGTTCTCAGGGTTATTATCAGGAAAACTAAATAATAATAATAATAATTTAATTTAATATATACTGTATATATATATTTAGAGAGAGAGACAGAGAGAGAGAGAGAGAGAGAGAAATGTGCCTTAGCAAGTTACATTTGTAACTGGAAATACATAAACTAAAACAAAATTAAAATAAAACTTAAAATAAATTGAACCTAAATAGTAAAAATGAATAAAATGACAAAAGCACATAACAAATTTATTAAAACTTTTAATAAAATAAAAAAAATCTAAATATATGAAAATAAAATTAGGTATAAATAATATGAAAATATCATTCTCTGTAACATGTTTTAGAAATAACATGAACAAACATTATGAAATTATGCTAAACATGTTCTGACGTCTGCAGTACCTTCATGAACCTCCAGGGGTCCACACACCCCTGATTTTAACCCTGGCTTTGAATATTATATAATAATTATTATATAAATATTTAACCAGATGAGTATGATTAAATAGCTTTATCCACACACTCCTGCTTTAAAACCCTGGCTTGAATATTATACTAATATTCATTATTATTATATATATTATATTAACATTTCGCCAAATATGTATGATTAAATAACTTTTCATAAGACTAACACTATTTTAAAAAAGTGCATGCAGCGTTCTGAATTGTGTATAAGCATAATAAATGGAAACCTCACAAATAAATGAACAAATCTAACTGATGCTGTTCATTATTGATAGGATGATAAACAGAAACTCTATCTGAGTAAGATAAAAAGAGATTCAAAAAGAGGCAATCTGGTGCCATCAACAGTGGGAATTCAGCCAAAATGTCACAAAGCTCTGTTTTGCATAGTTGTGTGTTGATATGTCAGGGTAGGCTGGGGGATAATTGGACTCCCTGGGCCGAGCCGTGAGCTCTGTGTGTCCAAATGCTCGCTGCACGCTCACATCTTCCAATTTCACAGCCAGTACTTTTGGCGAATATTACGTGCTCTTGTTTGAATGTGTGTGTGGAGAGGTGAGAGGTGGACTGTGCTCTGAGAAAAGAAAGTTGTGGTGATGTGTGTATCCAGAAATATGTGTGTGGCAAAATAAACAAGCATGTCTGTGTGTTTAGGCATTTTTGTGAGAATGCATCAGGCCGGAGGAGGGGCAAGTCAAAGGAAAAAATTATCTTTGAAGTCTACTGGGCATTTTCACAGTGTGGGTCTTGAATGTGAAATACAATTATTTTCTTTTAACATCCGTTGCTTTGAAAGCCCTAAGCGGCAATGCATTATTATCTTTTCTGACTTATTCTGTCAAATTATCAGCTGTTTTCTTTTGGTCTGGAAGTAGCAAAAGCCATTTCTAGCTCAATACATACTCCCTCATCATGCGTGAGTGAGTTCATTTTTGACGTTGATCAAGGACTCTGTCAAGCTGAAATAGCTCTCTGTCAGTGATAGACCACTTTCAAACCAGTTTCGATACTTGGAGGCTACAGCTTTATTGCCTTATGCAGAGACTATAGTGATATTTCATTGCCATATACAGTGATATAGTATATTTTTCATTGGCAGTCAACTCCCAGCTCTCTGTGTGTGTGTGAATATAATAACTTTGATAGAAAGGTATGTAATGAATTAGGTTGAATAGCTGTAAGCTGTCAGCTGTTAAATTTAAGTGCACAATTAGATAATTCCAATTTAGGTCAACCAATTACCAAGAAATGCTTAACTTTGTTTGTTAGTCTGTGGTGTAAAAAGGTTGCTTTAGCAATTAAAGAAAAACACTTAAGCAAAACATGGTCAGGTCAAAGTGTCGGAATAATTTTTGGTCCCAAATTTTTTTTAAATCAATTTTACTGGTAGTCCACTGTATGAAGAATTTGGATATTTGGAATTTGAAGAATTTTGGGTATAATATGCCACGGTTTACTTTATTTTGCTATCCTCACTTACATAAATGAACTATAGTGTGCACCCATTAGTAAAAAAAAAAAAAAATTATATCTGGTGTCTGAATAATTTTTGGGTTGACTGTTTATATAATGAATTTTCATCTTTCCACCCTCCTGCCACCTACTGTATATATCGCTCACTGCACAGTGCACACCCAGGTTAGTTAAATTCAGGTGTTAACAGGTGCTTAACAGGTGTTTCTAACAGGTTGAGACTTACGGTTTTCTAATTGCTTCTTCAAATGGATCAGCTTAAAACAATGAATTTCTGTGGAATATTAGCTCTAGAATATACATTTTACTTTCGTGTTGTATTGGATATAAACAAACTGATATTCTTGGGATGCTGGCATCCACCTGACTGAAATGAGATAGGTTGGAAAATCTTTTGGAGGCCTTGGATGCTTTATTTCATCTGCATTGCATGGACAACGTGGCCAAGGAAGCTGGTGAGTATAAAACTTATGGTGTAAAGCTTTACTGCGCCTAGCAATCACTGATCACTTTGAAGCGTGGGCCTACATCGCGATGTCTAGCCTATAGTATCCTTTAGCCAGAAAAGCAGTATGGATGAAGAAAGTACCTTTAAGAATGGCGGAAAAGACTGATAAAACTCACCAGAGCAGGTGAACCTTGCAGTCGTGTTATAGCTACTGCTTAATTTAATGGTATTTGTTATCATATGTAGGCCTAAGTGTGGCATTATTTATTTGGTTTAGTTCATGTGCAATAAGTGAGATAATGCCGAATTTACACTGCAAAGGTGGCATAGAAGCACTTCTGAAGTGGCATTTAGGTGTCTTTACACATACTGTTTAATGCTGCTCAGAGGTGCATAAATCCATTGACACAGCAATGGTCCTTATACTTAGGGACTGATGTGGGTCAGAGCTGGCATAATTTAGTATGACTTTTATGCAGCATTATATCCCTACACAGAATTTTGAGCAGACACAAAGCAGACTTAACTCAGTTGTGTAAAGATGCATTAAGACACTCATTACAGCAAAATTTGCTACAAGTATCTCATATCAGAGTCATATTAACTGAGATTACTTCAAATGAATACTGTAAATCTGCTTTCTGAGATTTGCTAGTTTCTGTAATAGCTGCTATGGCAACCTGGATAGTAGTTACAGAGAGTGTATTTTTTTCCTCGAAGGCTCATAGTACAGCGTGGTACCACATGACACCCAGCTCAGAAGGTCTTCATCTGTTCTCCTCTCCTTCCCTTGTCTCTTCTCCCTGCTGTCACTTCGTCTCAGCTGTTCTTCAAACCTAGAAGCACAAGTATGTAGTATGTGTGTTTTTGCATGGGTGTGTACTGGTTTGAATGTATGCACACATGTGTAAATACATCTTTTACCCAGCCAGTTAAACGCCTCCATAAATCCACAGAGGCTTATTTTGACTTGGCAGATTTCTTGTTGACTGTTTTCATCCGTGCTTCATTCCCAAAGCAATGCTCATAGAGGACATATTTGGAATAAAGACTATTACACACAGGAGTAAAATGAGACATTTAAATGGTATGACATGAAACGTTCATCCCGTTCTATGTTCCTGTGAGGAAATCAGTACATTGGTACTACATAAAGTGATGGGAGGGATGTATTTAGCACTGCAGGCCTCCTGCAGTTACTGCTCCCTCTGACTCCTTCTCTTTCTCTCTCAGGATAAATATAGACCTCTTCTAGAACCAGCAGAGTCAGACCCGTAAGGGAGGGAGAGAGAGAGAGAAAGAAAGAAAGAAAGAAAGAAAGAAAGAAAGAAAGAAAAAAAAAGGACCGTATGGGGTCTACCAGCCTCTCTGCTTCCCAGTCCTTGTTAAGGCAGCATCAGAGATCAGTAGACCATCAGTGGAGTTAATATTTAATGGCATTTCCAGAGGATCTGTAAGATGTGTAGGGTTCCATCATATCCACTGTATTTTTCTGCACACATACACAAACCCTCATGTCACCGGGAATTTGAGGCCTGCTAAAGATGTGAAGATAGCAGTGCAGGTTATTCTGACTAATGAGTTAGAATTGGGGATTTTTTTTCATTTAAATTATTCTTCACTTAAAGTAAATGGGGGAAAAATACTCGATGTCCCCTTTGCTTTAGTCTGTACCTAGGAGCAGATAGAAGGCTTTGTGTCCCTGATCTCAGAGCTCTGGAAGGATTGTGCAAAACTAATAAAGTACAGAGGTAGGGGGCGCCAATTGTTGAAACATTTGTAAACAAATAAAAAGGATTTTAAAATCAACTCTAAAATGAACTGGCAACCAGTGAAGTGATGATAAGATTGAAGTACAATGTCAGCATTATTTCAACATTTTTAAAGAGTAGTGTTTAACAGTGAAATTCCTGGTGAGAAACCACATTACCCATCATTCTACAAAGAAATCCTATCAAAAATTATGGCAAAAAAGCTCTTTAGCACCCACTCCCATAAAGTACTGCAAATCACTGTCTCTCTCTATGCTCTCAAACTATTGAATATTTTCATATATGTGCATATTTTGAAATAAATGCGATATATATGGTTCCCATACATAATCAACATCTTTAAATTATATCAGTAGTTTTTATATTTATTCTCTATTTTTAACTTTTAATTGTCATTCGCAGTGCTTCATGGGATTGTAGTTATTACTAGGTTCTATCAATAAAAAAACAAACATTTTTAAACAAACAAAAAATGTTTTTTAGTTATTTTAGCTTTTTTAAAAGCTCGTTTTGTCTGTTTTACTAGGGCTGTCAAAATGGCTGAAAAACTAAATTCAAATTTTGTACTTAAAGCTGCAGTCCGTAACCTTTTTTGGTTAAAAATGATAACCAGCCAGTGTTCAAAACTATCGCCTAACTTTAGCCCGATTCACAACGGTCAGCTTATAATAACGTTTTCTAATTTGAGTGGTACGGGCAGGTTTTCGCGGGAAATTCGAGCATCTCAGCATTGATGTTCTCTTTTTCCGCAATATTTTGAATGAACAACGTAGCAGCGCCACATCTAGTGGGTTAAACTGGATAGGCTAACAAAAGCATTAAAATGCAATGACACTTATATAACCCCTCTCTCCCGGGTCCTCTCCGCCACACCTCGTTCTCGCTCCGAGTGGGTCTCCAGCATGGGAGGCGGACGCACTAACAAGGAGGCTAAAGACTGCAGCCTCTAGCGTCAGTCGCTAGTGCATCTCTTGAGATCAGGGGAGTGAGGTTTACCTGCACAGCACCTACTCGCTGGCCTCCGTTACACTTACATCATCGTCGTATTTCGTGCACCACTGATGGCTGCCTGACCCACACCTAAAATTCGAATGCAACGTTTTTGCATTCGAATGTGGATTTTTATTTTAAATTCGACAAATATTCGAAATTCGATTTTTTTTTGACAGCCCTAGTTCTTACCCAAAATCGTTAAGTACCTGTCTAAAAACCTGACGTTTTGTCTGTTTTAAATCCTTTTTTGCTTCAAATCAAAGGTTGTAATGTGATTTACCTCATAGCTGGCTGGTTTGGTTTATGGCTCATAACTCTTTAATGAGGACAGTTTAAAAATCCTTATGTACATTTCTGCCATATGTACATTAACTGACAGTCACCACTGATAAGCTACCACTAAATATTGTAGAAACTTAATTTGCTGTAAAGTTGCTTTGCAACGATTTGTATCGTGAAAAGCGCTATACAAATAAACTTGAATTGAATTGAATTATGTGGTTTAGATTTAATGGTATATTACAGTATCAGTTTATGAGCTAGTAATGAACGGTAAAATATACAGGCATCAGAATGCTTGTAAACGTTGACACATTTCATACTTTATTGTTCCCGCTTACCTGTAATAAAACTGTAGCTTATATGGAGCTGTCACACATTCACCAGTCAATGCACCTCACATTATTGCTCCACCTCAGAGATCTTTATTCCACTTGAAGATTCTATTTGTATATTCTTTATCTCGTTTTTACTGTTTTTAGAGGGATTATTGTAGAGGGATTATTCTTCATGAATGTATGAATGAATTAGGCTGTTCAACATCTAAAGATATAACAAGAATTATGCATCCTGATTTCATCCATGACAGAAAGGGAGCATTTTTGCTATTTTAAGAAGGGTTTGGCCATTGACCTGATTAGCACAAATGGTTTATAAGCCCATGGATTTATCAAATACTCGAGTGAGAGCAGATGCCAGAAGCTTCCTTCATCACATCTACACCTGCACCTTCTCCAGTTCACCGCTAGAGGTCCTTATCTCCTCATTAGATCCTTTTTAAGGCAATCATTTCCACTATTGATAACTCAAGTAGTTCAAGTATTGGTTCATCAAGCACTTGCACAGACAAAACTGACGACATAAGTAGAAAATGTGTGCACACAAAGCAGAATATATAGTTTTGTTTACTTTGCTGTTTAAGTATTAAATGCTAATAAACATTGCCCTCCTACCTTCTTCCAGACAATTAATGAATGGGTCATATTACTAAACCCTGTAAATTTACAGCATCTTTTATTGTTATTCTTTGTTTTCATATTGTACACCATGGAAAAGAGCCAGATTTGTTAGTTTTTCAAGCTGTATGTGGGATCAAATTTGTTTTGAGTGGTTTAAAAAAAAAATGCACTTGCACAATTGCACAATTTCTTGCAGTATTTGGTTCCGTGTTTAATAGCTTCTAATGTTTTAGAAAGAATAACCTTCCTGTAATGTAAAGTTTACAGTGATGCTCTCAGAACTTTTGCATACTTTGTGTGGTGCAATGTCCTCTGAACTATTTCTCACAGAAGCGCAAGAGGAGCGTTATAGGGCAACCTCATATGACTTCTGTATATTGTAGAACGTTATTGAAAACTTTGGCTTTTAGCAGGATGTTTTAGTAGTGCTTTCATTTATATACAGACAGATGTCTGTAAACAAATTACAGTGGTGGCCAAAATTATTAGAACACTAGTATCTTCACTATAGCTAAAAAATGGTTTTAAGTCAATTATTAATTTGAGTGTGTTTGGGAAACGCATAATACTGTCAGCTACAAGAAATTGAGAGACAAATACGCATTTTGATGCAGACTTAAATTATAAGCTTGGAGATCCCATAATGCTTTGGTAGATGTCATGTCACACTTTTTTATTCTGTAAACATAAAGAAGTTGTCCCGGCTACTAGGCTATCGCATGTGAGGATCCTGCAGGTGGCGGATCATTTATAGACTTTTCTCACAGCAGCCAGAATAATTAAATGTATAATTTTGATGGCGGATTGTAATCCATAAAGGATTATGTGTTTATGAAAAACATGTGAATTAAATTAAATTATATTCCAGTTTTAAATGTGCTTCTGATTACAGATAGCCTGGGATTACAAAGATTTGTATTTTAAAGAAAACCAGTTCGAAGGGAGCATAATTTGCTTTTTGGGTTAAAATAATTTGTTAATATGAAATTCGAAGAGTATGACAATTAGATTAGACTGTGCAGAAATTGAAATCTACACGCTAATACACACTATAGGCCTACTCATAGTCACCAATGCTGATGTTGTTAACATTAATAATTTGCCATTTTCTGTAGCTTTTGAATACTTTCACAGATTAAGAAAAAAAAAACTTTTGTGATTAACACAAAAGTTGTCACAATGGAAAGCTGCCATTAAAACGTCTATTATAAGCTTTGTAGCCACACGTACAGTAAAAAAGTAAGTTTTATATTAAACATTTTGTTTTTGTCAATAGAAATTATAATTTATAAATTGCATAAAATATGACAACTTGTCCCAACCTAACATTTATGAAAAATATCATTGTCCTGAGAACATATTTCAATCTTTGTTAAAGGGGTCATCGGATGCAAAATTCACTTTTGTTGTCATTTGAACATAAATGTGTGTTGGAAGTGAGTGCAAACATCCATCCTATAATGATAAAAATCCACCCAGTGTTTTTTTAAAAATCCCTATTTTAAAATCCCCTTTCTCAAATCAGGCTGCTGTGAGATTCCTGTCAGAATGACGTAGTTCTGCAGAGGCCCCTCCCACGATAGTTGATTGACAAGGCCGTCTTACCTTAGACCCGCCCTGAGTGAGCTGTCATCAGTCCGCCATTGTGTCGACTCTGGTGCAGGGGAAGACAAGAATGTCTCCTACAGGGACGCGGGAAGTAGGGGTGCTGAGGGGGCTGCATCACCCCCTGTTTTCACATGGTTGCAAATGTAACGCCAAGTTTGTTCATTTAATTAAATTTATTCAGTTTTAGCATTTAATAATTTATTTGTAATGACCCTGGTCTCCTATTAAGTGCTTGAGGTGTTTTGTTGTTGGATGTAATAATGAACATAGCAGTCCTCATTTACTCCCTACATCTGAGCCGCTGAAGAAGCAGAGGATTAAGGTTACTTTCGTTTTGAAGGGAATGCGCCTATCCCCGATCTGTCTAAATGCGTCTTTGTTCGTGCAAATCATTCGTGATTGAGCTTCATCTACACAAGAAGTGAGTATAAGGTTTTTTTATGAATCTTTGCAAATTGCCTTTCCTAATATTAAGCAATAGTAAGTAATAGTAAGCAAGTTTCGCTGCTAAAGTAAACAGTACTGCTCGTCACCCAACAGAAGAGAGGGGCGGGGTGAGCAGAGCTCATTAGCATTTAAAGCAACATGGACTAGAACAATGTGCTGAAAACAGAGCTCATTTTGATAAGGTAAAAAGGGTGTTTTTTACACTACCATTGAGAAATTTTAACCAAAATATGTTATAGACTTTTCATTAAGACCTTAAAGCAGTGGTCGCCAACCCGTCGATCGCGATCGACTGGTAGATCTTTATCACTGTCCCAGTAGATCCCGAAAATAACAGTAAAATAAGTACAAAAATGCATTACATTTCTGGGGTTATATTAATGTATCAATGAAGGGAACTGTCTTGAGAAAAGTTTCGATGGCAATGGCATTTTCTTCTCCTCCGTATAAAGCGCGGCTCTGCTTGCTTTGTTTACAGCGGTAACCAAGGAAACGCTATTGCGGTCGGTTCATAAGCAGTGTTGCCAAGTCCACGGTTTTCCTGCGGAATTGGGCTAATGTTACTTTAACACTGTTGCCGCAGGTTGTTGTTAATGTCCGCGGGTTGAAGCGACCCCAATAAGGTGATATTTATCCCCTGGAATGCGAATTTTACTGGAAGATCCCCGCCGAAAAACGTGTATTTTACCCCCGGAATGCGATTTTTACGAGCGGCAACCTCCCGCTCTCTCTTGTGAAGCCAACAAGGAAGTGACTTAAGCTGCAATTCATCGACTGGCCGCTAGAGGCTGGCTGCAAAAGGGAGTCAATCCCATAGACTCCCCATGTTAAAATGC